>NC_052393.1:6307159-6607500 GCF_009389715.1 Phoenix dactylifera | reverse complement strand
GCTTTGTCGGGAAGCTATTTTTTGTACTGAAATATCTCTATTTAAATCTCACTTTTTTTTCAAAACCCCCATCCCATCTCTTCCTCTCTCACCCATTCCCTCTCTCTCCCTCTCTATCTTCTTCTTCCTCTCAACGCCACCGCCTCTATATTGATTATTCCTCTTCTTTTTTTTTCTTTTTTTTTTGTTTTGGGAGCTTGTGGCCGCCCACAGTGACAGCCACCATGTCGGCCATCACCCATGACCGGCGACCCCTCTATATTTCAATGAAATAAAATAATAGATAAATAAATAACTAAATAAAATAAATAAAAAGAAAAATAATGAGTGAGTGGCAAATAATCTGATCTAAATAAATAAATAAAAATAGTACTAATTATTTAACCAATTTTATCACCTACCTAGAAAATTTGTTAGAGAGATAAATGGTTATTAGAAGGATGAAAAATTAATTTACACTAATAATTATAATATTTTTATATATTTATTATTATATTATACTATAAATATAATATTATATTACATTATATCATAATACATTGATATATTATGTTAAATAATTTAATATTATATTAAATTATTATTCTATAATATATAATGTTATAGTACTATATTATAATAATATTATATTACATTACATTAATATTATATTATATCATATAATTATGCATTAATACATATTATATTTTATTATGCTCTGCTATTTAATACTGGTAATTTTCTTTACGGTCATTTTGTCACGTAAAAGTACTTTCTCAGTTTGTTTACCAAACATATGTTAAAGTGCCACAGCACTTTAGAAATATAGTTACCAAATAGAAAACAGCTTTTTATAAACTTTCTGCTTCAGACAGTTCTACTTCCAAAAACTTTACTAGTAACAGCTCCTCCAAGCAGGGCCTTAGACGGATCGGGGTTGTATTGCGAAAAAACGGTTTACCTTCCTCGACTTGGATCACCTACCATATATATCTAAAAGCGCTGAAGCTCTATCATCGCACCACTTGCACAAATCTTAAAACTTTTTGTGGATGATCCAACAGTTGATTCGCACAGCTATCTCAGCCAGCTCATTTTGTTAAGCCTTTCCCATTTTACAATGATTTTTTTGGATTTTAACCGGCATCCAAATAGGTCCTGAACCTATCTGTTATTAAAATGGTTCGAATATATCCTGACCCATTTCCACCCATAGTCTTAAGTGGCTTAAGAATGACATAAGCGTCAGATCAATGGTTATCTATAAATTGGGTTCAGAGATAAGTCTTGTACTGGTTTTATTATTTGAGATTTTATTTAAAAACAAATAAAAGTTATTCTAAATTTTTAAGTTAAAATCGTGGACTCATGGCTAGCTTTGTATTGAGGTGGAAATCTTGCATGATAAAGTTGGAGGGCTTAATTAGCAAAACGGTTCAGGAGTACCCCAAATGCGAACATCGCTGTAGGGAAATTTTTAACCCTTTGTTCGGGGGATCGAACCCTTTGTTTCTTTTTTATTATTTTTGTTTTAAGAAAACGGACTCTACCAGATGCCGGGTACCCATGTGCCGAAGCACGCACCATGGATAAATCGCGACATAAAACATAATGGTAAGCGCGTGCTACGTGCGTCTAGCATTAAGATCTCATTTGGTAAAAATTTTTGGAGAGTTAGAAAAAATATCTTGATTTTTTAAAAATATTTTCAGATGATATTATGATTGAAATGATTTTTTTAGAAAGATGATTTCTGAAAATATGATACCTAAAAGAATGATTTAAGCATGTCTGATTGATCATTAAAAAATGGCGCATTCCGAAGTTGCTTTTATTTAGTTTAATATCTACTTTTCGAGAAAAAATGTATGAGATACCTATTACATTCTTAATAAATAAAATAACATTATTCATGGGTTTTGATAGTTTAAGAGTATTTTTGAAAGAAAAAAAAGACTCCTATTTCTAAACGGTGGAAAAGTAGCTTTTGCATATCCTTCATAATTTTTTTCATAAAATATAGAAATAATCCTAAAAAATACTATTTTTCTATCTATCTCTTTTAAAAACTCTAATTAAATAAAAAAATATTTTTTCATTTTTTTGTTGATTTTTTTAACTAAATTTATTTTAATTTTATGAGGAAGCTGAAAAAAAATATTTAGATTAGTAAGTAGCATGGTCAGCTTTCTTCCGTTCAAAAGTAGTCGATCCGTCCACCGTCACTGCACGTGTGCCCGCCCCAGGACTTACCCCCGGCTTGCCCCAGGAGTTACCCCCGGCTTGCACCCCCCCCCCCCCCCCCCCCCCCCGCGGCGGCATGGAAGAATCTTAAAACCACCATAAAAGCTTGACTGTAAGACAACCTCAACTTATAACAAGTAAATAAGTCTTAACAATTCCCAATAAAAAGAGGGTTCAAATTCACTTCAGCGGCTAATAGGCGGATAAGAATATGTAGGGTTCGTTTGGTTCACGGGAAGTATTTTCCCTTCTAAAAATATGATTTCTGAAAAGAATATTCCTACGAACAGAATGCCTGGAAATGTACTTTTGGCATGTTTGATTAAACATGGAAAAGTGACAGATTTTCATAGTGCTTATATTTGGTTGACCATCCACTTTTCTGAGAAAGTTATGCGTAATTCCTATTATACCCTTAATAAAAATCAGGTCTTTAATGCCTCTTTAATAGTGAGGGCTTTTTTGGAAAAAAATAAAGATGGAGTGATTCTCGCCTCATGGGAAAGTAACTATCCCATATTTCTAATGGAAAAGACTTTTCCACAAAATGTGGAAATCATATTCCTATTGAAATACAACTTTTTTACCTCTTTCCTTTGAAAACTCTAACCAAACAAGAGGCATCTCATTACTTTCCCGTTGATCACACTTTTTCCTCTTTTTTCCTTGCGAACCAAACGAGCCCTACAGAGTAACAAACGATTGCTATTTGACGGAAACACTGAATTGAATAATTTAAAATATGCTAGGACTAGTAAACTAAGAACTTCACTGAAATTTTCAAAGAGAATTACCCACTTAACCAACCAAGGGCTGTCTAAGCGCCCAAATTTTGGGGCTCTCACATTGAGTTCTTGGTCTGTAAACCCGTAAGAATTTCATGAAGTTTCATACACAAAGTTTCATGCAGGTTGGCCCACAAATCAATTTTGGGCGATTAAATAGGGCAAGGCGAAGTTGAGAATGGCTGATTGTGCTACGTACGGCGTGCCTTACAGGAGAGAGAGGTCTTTCTGGAGGATGACTTTGCGACGGCCATTCGATGGTTTTTGCAGGTTTCGAAGGGGGGTCGGCGATTACCACCCACTTCGGAGTGATATTCGGGCCATAGTTTGTGGTGAGATGGTGCTACAGGCAACGCATGTATTTAGAGAGGCCAATGGGGTCGTGGATTGGATGGCTTCTTTTATTGCCAACCACTCTGGAGACCACCTCTGGACGAGAAAGGCGGAGTTGTCCAGTGCTCTCCGTAATGTTTTACTTTTTGATTTTCTTAGTTGTAACAGTACACGTTATGTATGATACTCTCATTTTTAGCAAAAAAAAAAAAAAAAAAAAAAAACAGGCCAGGGCGTAAAACTCTAGATGAGTCCCCATCGTCTGTTCATTCATCCACAGTCTGGTCGACAGGACCCACCTGTCTGGATGGCTTAGGATGAAGAAGACTCCACTTCCTACTGTAACTCGAGAGGATTGAGCTCGCTAGTTGCGATCCCATCGTCAAAATATTGAAGAGATCTTTCATCTATAGTGAATTGATACGAACCTTTTATATTGAAGAGGTCGATCCCCCATGGCAGCATCGACTAAGCTCCTAATTTTCATTTCCCACCTATGCATAATATTGGAAAAGCCCTCGATAAAATTACCACCCTTTGAGCTAAGCAGCCCTTCAACCCCGCCATGATCATCAAATTTCTTATGCAACCTCGAGTTTCATTTTTAATATGAAAGAAACTAAAAAAAAATTCAGGATGTCCTGTTTTTTTTTAAAAAAATTTATGTTTATTATTTATTTTCAATTTAACATCGGGAAAATGAAGTTTATTTCTATGATGCCTTTTCACTTATCCATGTGTTTAAACTTGAGCCAGCATCCGCCTCGGTTGGTACCCGAAATGGATGGAATTCCTGGGTGGCCAGAGAATGAAGAAAGCGCAGCTAGCAGAGCAAAATGTATGTGGTTAGCGATAAGGAGATTTGATTTTTAGACTGCAGGCATGTAAGAATGAAGTGGTTAGACTCAAATTTCTCGCTCGCTCTCTTCTTTACAAAAATACAATGAAATCTTTCTGATTTTACGAATACTTGTCACAAACTTGCATGGCATTGAGCAGGCTACCAGTTTTTTATCCACGTCATTGGACTCCAAAAAGTAATTCAGTAGCAAGCCAGATCAATGAAGTGGCTAACCAGTCTCCCTTTGTCCTAGCCAATTTGTAATTTTAACTGAGAAACAAGGTCTCTAGGCTACAAAGGCCATCCTACCTTTGGGCACATGGCTACGAGGCCGAACAAGATTGGATTAAGGGGCTGACTGTTCTGCTGCATCATGTTGCAATCACAATCCGTAGCTTAGGTTGTGGGGGCATCTAGATTTGATGTTAGATTTGATGTAAGCCGTCGCAAAAGACATCTTAGTGAAGGTTGCTAATAGGGATGTCAATGAGCAATCTTTGGCACAATTAGGACAAATCTCGAGTGGGCCTTCGTTCGATCCCTTATGCCAGATTACATGGGCAAAGCCTGAAAATGTGAATTATCAAAATAAAAGGTAAAATAGATTGAAACTATGTATTAGTCATCTGCACATGTACCGCTGCAGCAATTGATTGGAGTAGAATAAATAACCTTTAGAATAAATATATGAGGATTTAGAACAAGCGTGAATTCAACCCAACAATAGTTACACTTTGGGTAGATTATATATACTTCTATAGGGCCAAAGAAGCCAAGCAATACCTTCTGATTAGTTTTTTGAGTCAAGCTTTGGAACGTTACAAATGACACTAAAACAAATTTAGTCCACTGTCTAAGTGTAATATATAAATAACTCAAAAAAAAAAACGAAGAAGCAAAACATTGGCATCAACAAGATTTAGGCCCTCTCACAAAGAAGTCTAGTTTTCACCAACTTCATTTTATCGGGGTCGGCGCAATTTAAAAAAAAAAAGAATAGCCTATTCGCTTGTTATTAATATGACGATGAGGGAGAACTATAGAGCAAGCTACCAGACAATTTAGCTTATGATATGATGGACAACCTGAAATAAGGACAAGAGGCCTCCACAATGTTACTTGGGTCCTATAAATGACACTTTGAGCGAGATAATGGAGATTATTCACGAAGCTACGAGACAATTACCTGGGTCCTACAGTTGGCACCACGATGGTGAGCCAAGAAGGATTATTAAGGAAGCCACTAGACAATTTCGCATATGATATTGTGGACAAAATTCATAACGTTACTTGGGTCCTAAAGTTGGCATCTCTCTTATCAGCATAATGCATGGGGAGAGTTTTTTATCTTTTTCTTAGTATTTGTATGGGCGGCACCACCAGCAATCTTATTAAAAGAAGCAAAGCTACCACAAATATCCAACATTTGAATATGACATATGATCTAAAAAATCCAAGGTGCATGATGATATGTTTATTCATGAAATATTACAAGTAGAAGGGAAGTTCATCACGACATGGATTTTCCTAAGGAGATAGATACAGTGAAGAAGGAAAAACTAGACATTATACGTGCTCCCAACCCTATATTTTTAGATATTATCGTCTATTCGTAGTCCTCGATCATATTTTAATTGAAGTTCATGGGGTAGACTGGTTGCATATTTGGGTAAAACATCCCAAAATGTTGCTCTGTTCCTCGTGGCTTATGGTTCTCATTAAACATCTCAAATACGTAAGTCTCCAAGGACTTCCAGAGTCTCCTTGGCGTTCCTTGGCCAACATGGTTGACCAAATTCTGATTGTACGCCCTTGCATGTTCCTTCGTTGCTCCAAAGCCACCAGCCGACGGCCAACCACTCTCCGATACCACGACCGTCAAATTGGTCCCTCCCACCTTCTCCGACGCAACGTAAACAGCATCAACAATTACATCAAAGAGGTTCTGATAGCTATACTGTCCGTCTTTTACGACAGTCCTTGAGGAATTAAAGAAGAGATAGTCGACCCCAATATGGTTCGGGTCACCAACATATCTTCTGTAGGGGAACACACTTATGAGGAGTGGGACTCCATTTTTGGCCAGAAATCGAACTACCGGTGTTAACTGTGTCGATGCATGAGAAGAGAATCTCCCGGACGAGGGAGGAGAATACTGCTCCAGGACCTCACGTCCGGTGGCAACTGAGGTGGAGACTTTGATTCGGTCCTGCAGGCCGGCCGAGGACAGAGCAGAATGGATGTTCCTCATGGCTGGAAGCACATACCGGGCTTGGTCTCCTGGGATCGCCCTATCGCCAACCGCAATATATTTAAATGAGACGCGCTGGGAATAGGCCTTCACGTATTTTTGCACCCAGTGTTTGGCTGCTGAACGGCTGGTGGCTAATGATCGGAGATCGGTGTTGGGAACCCCTAACATGAGTTGAATGTTGGAATCCTTGAGAGCCTCGAGAACGGCTCGGTTTGGATGAAAAAGCCTCATGGCCTTTAGGTTCTTCGACTGGTATAATTTCACTGCATCGCTGGGGTGAGGCAGGTTGTTTCCAGCCATTCCATAACAAACACCAATCAATTGCGCCCCTGGAGCAAAACAAGTCAAGGCTTTTAATGCTGTATGCATGGAACATAAACGAAATCTTAATCTTAAAACCATCTATATACGTTTATTATCAGCTTAATCTTAATCTTTATTATCTAGATACGTTGGCCAGGAGCAAGACCTGCAAACCAATATTATCAGCTATGCTACCTCACCCAAATCTTTGTTCCTTCAAACTCTGTTTGGCCTGACGGAGCTAGTAATTAAAGAAACCAGAATATGTATGTGTTCATGATTGCTCAATTGGCTAGCGCAATGGCTTGATCCGAGCTTGTTAATGAAGCAGCCAATCTCGAACAGCTTGCAGAAGTATAAGCTCAAGCTCAAATAATAGATAATCTTATTAGTTTCTTTTTTTTATCGATGGATGGTTGAAGTGCAAGGATTGCTATGAGATTACCTGTTGGGATTGGTATGAAGACTCCAAGGATTGATGCAATTATGGCAGCGATGGAAACAATATTTCGGTTCCCCATGGAGAACATCTCAAATAGATGAGCTGCTATCTCTATAACAGGAATGCTTCAGGTGTGCAGTAGACGTACTAGCAGTCACCTCCTTATATAGGGATTCTGGGACTAGCTTCATCGTCCTTGTCTTTTACCTTCTAGGACACTTTAGTTCCTCGTATAAGCGGCGCCGTGTAAAGGTCCATCTCTTCCAAACTTTTTTACTTGGTTTGATCGAAGGAATTCAAATTGTTGCATTGCTTTATTTGAGAGCTGACATAGGTGACATAGGTGATTCTTTGTTCCCTAGTGCATTCTTATCTCATCAAATTGACGCTTCATTTGCTAAGCGGTTACCAACTATTATTTTTCTTTTTTTGTTTGGTTAATGGTGATGTGAAATATGAAAGACGAGACATCCAAAAGGAGAGGGTAACAAACACACTGCAAACCCAAGCTCCAAAGGGAACAGACCTCAACAGACCTGAGAAAAGGTTACAAAAAAGCAGTCATAAACAATTCCCACAGCCCAAAACTCTCACAAAATAGACCCCATGAAAGCAGTCAAAACCTGCAAACTACACCAGAATCCGGCACCTACGTCCTGTTCGCTAACAAAATAATGTTTTAATAAGGCCCAATCAAATTGTTCCACGTGGCAATGACTAACAGAGGAGGTTCTCTAATAAGCAAAGTTTAGTCCTTCACTAAAATAAAACCAAGTAGCAAATTTGGGATCAGCTTAAGTTTTTATGTTTCTATTAAGTTCTCTGTTTTTTCCACATGTAGCTCTCTTGGATGTATTAATGTGTCTTCCTGCTACCAGGGTTAAAAAGAGGAGACTGGTTTGATCTCCCCAGACCCAAAATGATCCTTGAGATTAATGCAAAAATCTTTTGCAAGCTCTTGCTTATCGAATCTCTTGTAGCAACAAAGATGCACGTACATATTAGGAGGGAGAACCTGACAAGCTTATACTTGGCGAATTTACTCAAGTATATGAGTGAATAAGCTCGCGAGCTTATTGATCTCTTGGAGCAACGAAGGTACATGAGCGAATCCACTTGTTCTGATACGGAAGCAACCGTAGGATCGAAAGAGAGTCCTGTATTCTGCAATGCCGAATTTGGTGCCGCCGTTGGATTTTATGGTGCACGAATTCCATGGGAATTGGAGCTGACCATGATACTCTCAAAGGCCGAGAGAGGCTTGGTCTCAAAGATGCGCCGGCATCCATAATAAAATCCCGAGCATCAATTATACTAATGGGTGTTGCTTCACTTACGCAATGCTTCACTCGGGGCTACAGTTTATATTGACAGGTCAAGTGCATAGCTATTTCTGTAATTCTTCTTCTCAGCACAATTTGAGAAAGATGTTTGGAAACAGAAGAGAAGCCTGTAATTTGAAACAAGGGTCCACATCATATAAAATGAGCTCAAAATTTCGGAGGAGGATAAGATTTATTTTTGTTACAGATGATATGGAAGAATTAAAGGCTAGTACTTATCTCAACGAGACACAGAATTTAGCCAGCGCATAAATTTTAAGATGAAATCAAGCCCTCCTTTAGCACCAGAATTTTTTTTAAAAAAAATGGATAGAGTCTTCCATCATTAAATCAAGCGAAAAAAAAATGAAAATAATAAGTAATGAAAAACCGAGCCTTCATTATATCCAATTTAACATATGACGACTTCAATTTTAAGGGCTGCCGACTTCTGTAATTTAGCAATTGCGCCACCATTGTATATACCTGCTTTCCAATCTTTTTACGTCCCTCCTGCCCTCATATTTCGAGTTCAAGGCTGGCTTGGATTTAGGCAAGCCTGGTGGTTCGACACTATTCTGATATGTAACGATCATTTCATCCATTGAATTGGATTTTTTTTGTTTTTAAAGAAAGCCTCGAGCACATGTTTCTGTGACGAACAATGGCCCCCACGAGGTGCTTTCCCATTTACGACGGTCGTGGCCATTTACGTTAAACATGGCAACTTGAGTTAATAATTTTTGCCACGCATGCATAATTGCATGGCACAATTCGTACCATCTAGAGAAAAGAGCATGAAACACTACGGCGTGTCAACAATCAAAATTCTAGTGTTCATGCACCATCTTACGAATTATGAAATGCATTCTCATGCATCGAACGAAGATGCATAACATTTGCAAATGATTGAAGTTAAAAATGAAGGTTCTACACATCTTTAATGTATATCTCCTAAACTCTCCTAAAGCAGACCTTGGTGGACAGCCGACCGCCCATTGTGCCATTAAACCAGTCCTCATGGGATTACCCACCTAACTTGCAAGATGTTCTCTGCTTTGCTGCAGTTCTCAAGTTTCAACATACTTTCATTTGTCGAAGAAAATTCAAGTTTGCACCACTCCTGGTTGTTAACTGCATTTCTACCCATTCAACGTGAAAAAGATTATCAGCTAAACTTCTTGATCTCTGGTAAACAAGGAGAAAATCATAAATGAGCGCAGATAGGCCAGATAAGTGAAAGCATAGGGTTGATAATTGTTGCCGTTATTTCCACTCTACCATCTGAAAGGCTGTTATAATCTTAAAGAACAGAACGCAGCAGACAAAAGAGCTTTAGCATATATGTTTCATGTGCAGCCCAGTCCTTAAATAACCTATTAACAGCAAAATACATTCATTACCAGCACATCTCAAGCACAGGAAACCAAACAATTGCAGAATTGTAGGAAGTTACTTGGTCAACAAAAGCTACTTCTATAAATACTGGGGAAATAAAAACAAGCAAATATTTTTTGAACTACAAAGATACCCTTAAAAGCCATGATTACAGCTTTCAACAGAAAATTATGTTGCAAACTTGCCACTGGCAGTGGTATAAAGTTAGAGGCCGGGACAAGGTCTGTTTCCTTACTCCTCTCTCTGAAGGATGAAGGAAGCAACTTTTAAAGGCTACAAGGAAATACATTGATCCAACTCCTCAGACTTTCCTCCTTCAAGCAAGCAAGACTTCAAACTGAAAGTTTGCTAGTCGGGAATCATTTTCATGTCAGAATCATGTCTGTTCGGATTTGCAGAGTGTGACCAATCAATGGATGCATATGCAGACTGAATGTGCTGGCTTGAATTGTTGCAGGTACCACTTTGGTTGATGAGGCTACCAGGGTCATCAGATGATTCACTTGATGTCCCTTCAGAGGGTGGGCTTGCCGCCAAAGCGATCCCAAAGTCTGCCATTTGAGGAGGGGCTGATAAGGGTTCACGTTTCAATGGCTCTGGCTTTGGGCTTTTCCCTTCTGCAATGAAACTGCCCATGACAACCTGAGAATGCGTCAAAATTGGAATGCTTCAAAATTGGCATCTGAGAGAGGTGATGCAAATACAAGAACAGTAACCATATATGGACCTGCACAGGTGTTGCTGCCATCAACATTCCAGCCACACTACCCCCAAGAACACGACCATCAGATCCTGCTAATGCCACGCTCAAACCACCAGTTCTGCTACGAGTGCCACCATCCTCTGTAAGAAGAAAGGAACCTGATAGAGAGATGATCTCAAAGCGGCCCTGCATCACGTCACCATCAAGTGCTATTATGACACGGTACAAACATAAGATTATGAGCAACACACGTACACAATAAAAAGGTAGAAACAGTTTGTCTTTTAAACCATCCAAGGCTCATTTCCAAGTACTAGACACTGCATTGTTGGCCCCCATCCGATGGGCCACAATCCAGACCACAGCATTTAGCATGTCCAAAAATTAATTAATATTGAGATTATGAACAAAGAAATTGCCTGGAACAATCAAGAATCCACTCATGAAAATCTGATGAAATCTTCTGCCACTATCTGTGGTATACACCCAAGGTTCAAGGTTAAAGACATGGGAAAAAGAATAGGGGCATCAGCTGAATCCTTCTGGGACAAAGATAACAGAGCATCCAAGGAATAATAATCCTAATACAAAATAATAGCAAGATGGTCTGCCACTTCATTAGGAACTCTTGGACCTGGGTGAGTCTGACCAGTGATAAATTCAAATTTTGTTTTTTAGTATAGTTGACTACTTGGCTTACTAAGTGATAAATTCTCACTATTTGGCCTTTTATATTGTGTTAACATTATCTAGTAGCTAGCCCAAAGGTAAATGGGCAAAATGGTCTTTTTGGCATCATTAGTTTTTGTTGTCTTTGAGAAGAGGACAGAAATGCCTCTAGAATAGATAATTCAACACCTTCTTGCCATCTTTCCTCCTTTCTTTCTTCAGCCCATCAGAATACTATTAATCTAGCTCTATTTTCCTGATTTTCTTTCCTTCTCTACTCTACTTCATGCAGCTGCTTCTTTCACAGATTTTTGTAAGACAACTAGTTGAAGGTGGATCAATCCCTCCCTTGAAGAGACCACATGGGTACGTATTTTGCCAACAAAGATGTTCAATCACAGGATAGAACTCGAGTTTACTTTCATATCTTATCATGTGGATGGAGCACTTTAGTCTTTTACTTGTAAACAAGTTTAGTAGTTGCTCTAAATCACTTAGCAATCAATCAATCATAAATTGTAAAATCTTAAGGGAATTTGCCCAAGTGCCTTCCTCATTTTAGCAATATATTAGACTTGGCACCAAATAGCCTATGAGACAATCCAGATTTCATTTAATAGTTGAACTCCAGAACATAGCTCCCACCGATATCATTATCCCCTTCAGCCATTAGCTTAGGTTGTTTTCCGTCTCCAATCGTCCTCCCACATTTGTTAAGACAATTCTTTGGTTTAAATCTGGGAATATTTCAATTTTAAACACAGATAATCTGTATCTGAGAGTTGTGAGAATCTTTAGAGTAAGATACTACCATTGTAACAGAATTCATAAATGACATATCCAAACTAAAACCTAGAACAACCTATACATTCTTTATACTCAACTACTACCATTCAGGCAATGTAAAAAAAGCCAACTTCTTTTCTCATTATCCATGTAAATGAAATAAAAGGTCCACACAAAATAATTGCATTGTGAACAGAAAATGGATTTCAGATTGAATTAATTAGTTTTGCTTATATTCCTCAATGCATTAATATATTGATGGAGAAATTAACTAGGTCATAGAGAACAAGGATGCATTAATAGCTGCACCTTTATGTTTGAATGATAATCATCTTCGACAGGCATCAGCAAATATTATAGAGTTTACAAGATTTGCTGTATAACTAACTGTTTCACAATTAACTTATGTAGAGACATGAAAAACTTTTTTCATATTTCTCTATGGTTGAATATTTAATATTTAGCAGCGATTTGCACCTGCAAATCAAAACCAGTGCTCACTTTTTTTTAAAAAAGAGAGAGCTTCATATACTAAGAATCTTCATTGGTTAACAAGATTAAATCTAGAAACAGCATACAAGCATCTCTGCATTCAGATAAGCAAGTATAAGTGACATGGAAGAGAATGGTTTTTGTATGTCATGCTTCTAATCTACAATAGTAACAATATTAGCCAAAGCTTATTCCTGTGTTCAAACCTCGTATGTCACTGTTCCACCAGAGGTTGCTGGCTGACGAAGTGTGACATTACAGATGGCACCATTTGCTGAAAGTATACAAACTGTTCTAGGACCTTGCTGTGAGAATGCCATGATTTTAGAAGCCACGTCCTGCCAAAACAAAACAAAGACCTTGCGATGAATATAGATTTATCTTTAAGCAAACAAATATGTGTTCTAAATAATTGCAGAGCACACTCTTAAAGATGGGACAGATTCGAGAAAATTGAATGTATGGGGTAGTAAACAGTGTTTCAGCACCTCACATAATCAAGGAAAATGGCATCTTTTTCTAAGTATCAAGAAAGTGTTCATTGAAACCCATAACATATATTACGGTGTACTGACAATTCAAGAAACAAAGAACATATGATAGATGAAAGGATAATTAGAAGTGTGACCAGCAAAATTTTCGGCATATTGTCTTACTTTTAAGTAGGCTAAGGTATTTACCAGTAAAGAACTTGTATAGGAATTGTTTAACAAGATTTGTACATTTATATTCTATGAAAGCGATCTAAACAAGTTGCATAATGGTGAAGCAAATTATGGTGAGGTTAATATAGCGAAAAGCAAGTAATTTTGCAATGCAAGCTATTAGTGGTGAATTGACGTTTGACAGGATAACAGGTTTGTCTAAGTTTTAATGCATAGAGTGGCTGGATCTATTATCCTATTCCTATTTACCAAAACTCTAAGATGGCAAGGTCGGGAACAATCTGATGACACTCATGTGGAATCATGTACAACAAAAAGATGAAATTTCAAAGCAAGCAAACAAGGTATATGGTTATAAGGATGAAAAGAGAGTCATTTTCAGGTTAGAGAAAGTTGCAAAATCAGCTGACAAAAGACCCTAATTCTCTGAAATAACCAAACCAAAGACTCGTTTATATGTTGGCTCAGTCTTGAAAGTCTTTGACAAATTGTTATGTTCAGACAGGTTTGAGAAGGTCCAGTCTTAGTACAAAAGATAACAGACGAACAAAAAGAAGAAATTAGGGTGGACCTGTCAATGCATACAGACATAACAAGTATTCCAAAGCAAGTCGCAGTATAGGTATTGACATACCTTTGTTTTGATCCTCATATCCACATATTTGTATAGGATGATTGTACGAATTTGTAGATATTTTGTTTAGGTATGGAAATGACCGCATGATGTAACGAATATACCATCCTTTACTTCTATTTCTGGTGATACCCATTCTCCTACTTTGACAGCATAACATCTTATAACCCTACTATAAATGCAGAATCAATGAGGATATCATGTCTCACTCCAACAGCAATCTAAGAAAACAGATCTTCCTAATCATCTACTACCCAATTTAAAAGCAGAGGTTGGTATCTAGACCCTCAATTTCACTTACTACGACCACTAAGGTAGGTTGACATCTGATATTTCTTAAACTACCTCAGTCTCACAGTTTACCAACCAAGAAGTGTTATAGATCACTTAAATAAGTCAGGATCAAGATGGTTCCACCTCCTATGCTAGTTGGTACTGTGAGGATCCGTACGGGCGTGTATTTAGTCCCACATAGGTTATTCGCTGGGTAGATCTTGGATACTTATATAGGATCAAGAAACTCAAATAATACTTTTCAGCTAGCCATTTTGGGTGAGGCCTGGGTTGTTACAAATGGTATCAGAGCGAACCCAGCCCATAACCTATGTAGACTAGGGGACATTGCAGCACGGATCCATTGGGACTGACCACGGGCCGATCGTGGTGTTTGCGATTAGATTTGAATAGATTTGAACCCTTAGCCTGGCGAGGACGTTAGGACTTGAACGGAAAGAGTATGTGAGAACCCATGTAGGCGTGTGTTTAGTCTCATATCGATTATTCGCGGGGTAGACCTTGGATACTTATACAAGATCAAGGAACCCAAATAATACCTTCCAACTATCTATTTTGGATAAGATTCTGGATTATTACAAAGGTACAACTTCAAATAGAACCTGACTCAACCACAGGTGGGTCAACCCTTATGACCCGACTAGTTTAACTCACAAAAATATAGTTCAACCAACCCTGTCAAGCCCACCTAAATATAACCTACTGCAGACGTCTAACTAAATGAATAGATCTTCAAGATTTTGCTCTGCAAGTGAACTATGAGCATGAAGATCCCTCTGTCTAGTTGGATTGATAGTTGAAGCAAGAAGCATAGGAGGGCTGAGGGTTGGCACTCATTAACATCACAGGTTGTCATTGTTCGAGAGTGGTAGTTCACAATAAAGAATATATGGAGAGGGGGAGAGGGGGGTGGGGGAGAGGGAGAGGGAGAGGGAGAGGGGAGAGAGAGGATCACTAGATTCTAGCATTATAAGGCTTCATATGTCATTACAGGTTAAGATCTAGGATAAGCAACCTTTATTAGATAGAAGGGCCGTATTATGGCGAATGAGAGAAAAAACAAGGATAGGGCTTTGACACTTCAAATATTACAATCATTCAATGTAATTATCCTTTTAAAATATTATCTTGGCCATTGGATAAACCATAGATGGAAGCAATCCATCACTTTACTACACAAACCTTGTAACCTAGGCTTGCAGCAATAACTTGGACAATTTAATCGAATTGTTGGCATCATAGTCTCATAGGCCTGATTTATTCTACCATAGTATAGCACCAAACCGAACTATGGCTTTGACTTAAGCTTGACACTTCCATCTTCATGCTAAGAAGCGTGACAAAAGCCATCTTGGAACTAAAAATTTAGCTGGCCGAGAACTAATACAGACCGATTCTGGTCATTTTTATGCCATCAAACGAACCTTTTGGCAGGAGTAGAGTCATTTTCCTTCACATTTCAAATCCTCCTTCCTTCTCACAATAAATCAAAAACCATTGTATGGTTCCTTCTCAGAAATTACAAAATAATAATCTTTAAGATTTTACTTGACTAGTCTTGGCTTCAGTTTTACTGTAAGACAGTAGCAGTTTATCTAAAATATGTACTGGTCATGGCATATATAGGCTTTTTGAGTCCTGATGGTAAACAAATAGGTGCAATCTACCAACATGTAAAACAAATACTGTTCAAGTTACATCCTTAAAATTCTGAATTTATCCACTAGAAACAACGGTCAGAAGCTCTGATTTCAGTTGGAACAAATAACTTTGGATTTCAGCCATTTATCAGTTTGGCCTTTTCAACCGAAAATTTTATAGAGATAAAAAAAAAACATATATTGAAATTATATAAAAAGAATAAAGAGAAGTAGAATAAGTAGAGAAAAAACAAATCAGACGTCTTCTTAAAATTTAGGAAAAATCATGAAAATAAAATGTTTAAGACACAATGTTTAGAGTGTAATATGTCATTAGATTATTTAATGGCAATCTAATATACGATAATACAATGCTTATGAGTTTTGACCTCTATGATAGTTGAAATATGTCAAAAGATTTAGTTCTCTAAATCTATTTGAACTTAATACTGCAATGCGTTATGATGCTTAAGTTTTATCCTAAAGACAAAATTCTACCATATTTAAGGAAATGAAGAAACAGCAAAAAGTTTATATAAACATCTCCTACATGGAGTAAATTTGGCTGCAGCAGTTAATTTCATCTAAAACTCTTGAATTGACTCCATGTTTGGAGAAGCTGGCACTGAGATTTGGATGATGCTTCAAACCATTTATCAAACAGAACATTCGTACATACTTCCTTTTCTTTATGAATAAAGGATCCAAAACATCAAGATGATGGGCAAGAAAATAGAAAAATAATAAAACTAATTGAATTTATTGAAATTGAAGGGAACGTAGTATGGGGAAAACAGATATGTAAGGTGTCTCCCTCTCTTCTTTGGTTAGCTTGATCCTGCAATTAGAGCTTAAATATGCATAAAGAGATAAACTAGCATCAGTTTTTATACACTTGCCTCTCCAGCCTTAACAGTAATAACATGTGGAGTAAAAGCGATCCCTGAAGATCCTGAAACTACAAAGAATAGTAATATTAGTTAATTTAGACCAGCATATAGAAAATTATTTTAGAACCAGAAACATCAAGACATTAATGACTGAAAATTAAACAAGCAATGATGTAAATAAAGAAAACAAAAAAGTTAGGTCTAATAAGACTTATGGTAAAATGCTAGCTAAAATAAAGTTCTGGTCTTAATATATTGTTTGCCTTTTATCTCTAGCCATATCCCAAAAATAGAAACTTGAGTATTTTGAGAGAGAACTATGCAGGCTATAGAAAAAGCCAATAGTTATGTCATTGATTACAAGAGATCATCAAGAAAAAATGAAAATATAAAAGAAAAAGAGATATGATAGATACAACATATTCGCAAGACCTATTGACACAATGAAATTTGAGTAAGTTTCAACACATGCTCAAAGCAAAAAATCTTGATTTAGATTTGCAAGAATTAACATTGCAAGAATCAAGGTTTGTCATACCGTACTAATACCAAACCGGTATGCGGTACGGAGGGGTACCGACACTCGGTCCGCCAAACCAGATACCGTACCGAGCGTACCGACACTGTAATTGGTTGGTACCGGTACAAGATCTGATATGGAGATGGCAAATCTTTGCAAGAATACATCAAGATGTATATGCATAAGATACTCCTATTAGCTCATGTTTTAACACTCAAATAGTTATGCACAAAACAGTATACCAAAATAGAATTCTTTCATGAAGACCAATACAAGATGTGTTGTAAAATGAGCTAGTTAGAATTTAAGCAACACATCTAATTGGGGCAATTCCTTTCACATATGAATGACAAATCACGCATCAATACACTTTATAAGAGCAAAAAGTGGTAGCATAATAATTACCCAGGGCATCAAGTTGTTTCTTCTTTCCTGATCCCGGAGGGCGGCCCCGGCGCTTAGTTCCCAGATCTGACATTGGACTATTATGGTACCCCGAAACGGAAGGTCTAGGAATTAAAGCCAAAGCCATGCTACCATCAGCTCCATATTTTCTTGGCCTTCCTTTTTTTTTCTTCATTGGCTCACCCATGTTAAGTACACCACTTGGTCTAGTCCCTGACATACCATCGCCATGATACAAAGAGATAGGTGAATCCATGGGTTTCGTTACCGAAGAAGTCATAGTATCGAAGGATAACCGCATTCCATGCATCATTCCTGCTGAATTTGGAACTACCATGGGACCATTTGGTGCTGCAGCTCCATAGGAATTGCTCTCCACCATCATCCCCAGAGGCTGGGACGAGTTCAGTCTCAAAGAATCTCTACCATCCATTCTTCAAAACCCTAAATACCAACGCGCTACCTCTTTTCTTGGCACTTCCACTAAATCTTACCTCTTCTCAGTACAGAATAATACGATACCATATACTGAACGAAAACCCCTCTTTAAATCACACCTGCAGCTCTGAAAAGACGCCTTCAATGAATAGAAGAAAATTTACACGAAATTTCCAAAATTTCCAGAAAAATGAATGGCAAATTCCATGCAGAAAAAGGAAATTAACTGAAAGAGCATATCAGCATTACGTCTCCACTAAATCTTCCCTCTTCTCAGTACAGAATAAACGAAAACCCCTCTTTAAATCACACCTGCAGCTCCGAAAAGACGCCATCAGTGAAAAGAAGAAATTTACACGAAATTTCCAAAAATTTCAGAAGAAGAAAAGGCAAATTCCATGCAGAAGAAAAGGTAAATCTTCTCCATTTACCCACCCGCAAATATAATGCATTGCACCAACCCAAATTCTGCTATCAATTTTCTTAAAGAAAAGATAAAAGGCCTCCTTTCCATAAAATCCACGAAAAAAAAGGAATGATAATAAACAGCGGAAGGGGAAACTGAGAACAGGACACTACCTCAAAATTGATCAATAGACTGAGCCGCGAACGTGACGAAGCGCTTGGGTTTTCAGAGTTTTAGGGTTAACTCGACCTCCGAGCCAAGGAAAAAAAAGAAGACCCTAATTCCTCCATCTCTTCTTCGCCACCAAACCCTCGCCACAGCACACACCCAGACGAGGAATTGGGGGAAAACGATGGGAAATGGAAATAAATATTCTTGGTAGAGAAGGGAAAAAGAAAATTATCGAGACCGAGAGCTCGAGCTTCGCATGGATTTATAATTTAATTTGGTATTGGTTTTAGATTTATATCAAAGAATTTAGGCATGTTTTATTATCATATATTATTTTATTAGAACTTTGCCAGCTTTCCAGAGTCCAAATAAACTTTATATATATAACATAATTATTATTATATGTTAATATTTTTTCCGTCCGATTTGGCGCACCGAAAGGGGTGTTTCGTGTCACGCTTTCCCTCTCATTTCAAGTTCAAATAGATTGCCAGGTTTTCTAAAATTTTCCGAATCACGTGACGGAGAGCGAGTGGTCCCCGTCTCTCTCTGTGAGTAACACCACCATAGCTTCAGTAATCGTGTGGTTGCCATGGCACACGGATACAAATCTTTCATTTGTTACAACACCCTATTGATTCTGTCTATGGTGCATCATTCTGCACACAAAAAAAAAATAGACAACTAAGTTATTTCCTCTTTACCAAAACAAAAAAATTAAAGTTCATGGCCGAAAATCTTTGGGCAAGGATTTATACAATATTTGCCATCCGATGGCATATGATTTGATGACAATTTTGTATATTCATGTGCTAGCTTGGTCCTATTAGTTTCTTTAATTCTAAAACAGAACATGAGGGATGCAACATGCCTATAGTGAGTGGTAGAGGGAAAAAAGGATCGTCCAATCCATAATTAAAAGGTCGCCTAATTTTGGCCCAGTAAATACCAATAATAAATGACTAAATCTTCGCTTCGGCCCAAAACCAGCTCGTCCTCGAAACTCCCCCAACTTCGGACATTCGCCGACTTCCACGGCCAAATTCGGGGTGCCTCCAAGCAAACGCCGACCCGTTCCGACCAAGTTTGAGATGCCGACCCCAGCAATACACAGCATACGCTCCAACCCTCGAGCTCGGAGCGCTCCCTCGAGTATACCTCGAAACCCGAAAAATCGAGCCATTTCCGGTCTACACCAAGTTGGCCTCACTAAACGCCTCACACGACTACTTAACGAGCTCGGCCTCGCCAACAACCACATCCACGTGCGGACCTACACCCACTTATGTAGCTGTACTCCATCATATCGTCGTATCATGTCTCCGTAACCGGCCAACAGCAGTCAGACGGCACCTTGACTACTTCGGCCATACCCTGTTATAACTGTCAAAGCCCTATCATTCTTAAAAACGTGCTGTGCTGCGCGTCACTAGCCCACCTGAGCTGCACGCCACCAGCTCAGAGTCATACCCCTCATGATGGGGACTGACAGTGCCTCCGTCACCTGGGCCACTCCATCGAGGCTATAAATAGCTCGGTCACGTAATTCCTAAGGGACCTCTCTTTTTGGCGGAACCAAATCTGCCCACTCTAACTTGATTGTCGGAGGGTCCTCACCGGAAACACCAGTGAGGCTTTGTGCAGGTCTGCAGCCGTCGCGTAGGAGGCGGCTCCCGTCTTTCCCTTTCCAGTACCGGCGGCTCTCTCAGCTTCGCTGGCGTGGTCACCCTCCAGCCAGATTTGAACCACAATAGTGAGCATGTCAGATGGTACGTCGGTGCTACCCATTCAATAGCCATGTATTTTGTGTAAATAAAGAAAAATGAAGTCGTTATTCAGTTTTTGATAATTCTTCTTAATTGTTAAGTGTCTGGATTTTAGTATTCGAGAAAGAGCTTAATTGAATATGCATAAGAGTTAGGAAGACGGGTCACAACCATCCTATGAAAGAGATGATATGCGATGTATATATGCAAATTAAGGGGTCAATACTGAATAGCACAGTGTATCATCTTTGTCTCCACCCTTGTCTTTTATGGTAATAATTTATGACAATTCTCATTCCATAGAACTTTTAACTTTTTTGATCTTAGATATGAGAGGTAGGATCGATGGGTTTGATCTCAAATGACAAAAGTGAGGTGGATGGCATGTGCTTTACATACCTGTTTGACAACAAAGTTGCACAAGTCGTACATATATTAGAGGCTTTTTCCCATACTTCATCCTATTTATATTCCGTTCATATCTTCTATTGAAAAAAAAAGCTTATGACATATATTCAAGAGATGAAATTGCTTTGATGAGTTTATATCAAGTTTTTTACACCAGCTTGTTTTACGTTGTTATCATTAGAAGAAATGTATTCAAAATTATAAAATTCATCTACTGTATTCCTATATCAATGATACAAATGAAGGTGGCTTTGATGAATTTCTTGATTCATACTTCATAAAATGAGTTAAATAATTTATATCTCTTGTCAAGTATCTGTCAAGTCAAGGGTTAGAGCCTTGCTATAGAGGAAGAGAAAAGCACAAGGAGCAAATAGTTAATGTAGTGTTTTTTTTTTTTAAATTTTATTTTGTTATGCATAACTTGCACGATTCTCCATTTACATGCGTAGTTGCAAGGTGCTTAGTTTCTTTTTCTTTCAAATGCATGCTAGGGACCTAAAGGGGAGGAGAAATATAATTGCATACATATACTAAAATAAATATATTGTTTCTAAAGGCTGCATGAGTATTTTGTTAAAAAAAAGATAGCTCAGTGCACGAGGCTCTTGTCCTTGGTGCAGTGAGAGTTTGTTTCTGTATTTCAAATCCATAACCTCCAAATCATCGTAGAGAAACTTCGCTGTTGCACCAATGCTTACTCTCTAACATAAATATTTTGTAATCAAATATATATTCCAAACTCGAGTAAGTGAAACTTCATACTCCCATAGAGAGCAAATCTAAGAAAATTATTCCATGCAAAGAAAGTTGTTATTTTCTTGAACATAATACCATTCATAACTTTTCTATAGTTGTTTTATATAAGAGAAAGTATTTGCAGTCACCATACTTATGGATCATTTCTTTTAGAAAAAAATGAAGCAAAGTCCAATCACTTTCATTCAGATAATTATAAACCATTTCAAATTTAGGGCTGTAATGAATGCAAACTTCATGTAATCAGCAGACGAGTACATGTTCGAAAAGATCAGCAAATTAAATAAGAAAATGAAAAGCTCTGGCTCTCAAAAGTTGCATAACTGAACTTGTTGAAGGATACACGGAGGGGTTTTTATGATCTAACGCCAAACATGTCGCATGGAGGAGCCAAATCTAAAGGAAGCGCCCCGATAAAGTAACACAAACAAACACACTACCGGAAAGATGGTAAGCTCACACACAAGCGGGACAATGTCCTTTTTCTGTGCCTTTCTTTCGCCATATATATTTAGGTAGATGTTAATTGCGAACGCCACTAACAGAGCCAGCAATGCGAGCGAGAAAGACACGGTAGCCAAAAGTACTTCGTAGGTAGCGAGCGGCGGAAGTCTTGAACTCTGTAAGATGAGGTTAGGAGAGACAAAAATAATACCAAAGCTGCAGCGGCAAAGGACAATCCAACCGCATATAAATGTGAGAAAACTTTGAAAGCAGTCCTATGGAGGGAAACTGGGTTCTCATTAGCATCCGTATCGCCTGGTATGGAGAAACTAGAAGCAAAGATCACAGCAATTACAAGGCCTGAGTATACTTTCCCCATCTCCATCAGTTCTCGTTTGCCTTCCTGAACCATATGCTTGTGTTTCTCGTTGAAAAGTTCTTTAGCTGTTTTCTCATCTTCGTTTCGGCTATAATTTAAATCTTTACGGACCAATCTTTTCACCCTCTGCACCCAGTATGAAAGTAATCGAAGTAAATATACAAGCAACTTTATGTACATTGTACAAATGTCTGCACCCAATTTGAAAGTAATCAAAGTAGATATACAAGCAACTTTTGTGTACATTGTGTACATGCACACGTAAACATCTCTTTTTAACAGACATAAGATTATTTCAAAGAACTAATCTATAATTTGAAATTTTGTGCAAAGCTTGTCCTATATTTTTTTTAGCAAAATGGAAGGAGAGACCATCGTATGTTTTACTACATATGAAATGAGTACGAAAGGGAAAAACATGACGAAAATAATTAAAAAGAAAAGAGAAGAAAAAAAGAGAGAGAAAAAAGCATGAAAATGATGGTGAAAGCGAGCTAGCCCAAGAAACAACACCCAGCACAAATAACTCGGCTTTAGAATTGATCATGGGCCAGGCCTCAGGCTACACTATATTCATTTTAGTCAGGCTTCGAGCTGGGATTAACATTTTATGTGCCCAAGCCCAGCCAATGATCGATTCTACTCAGCTTGCATGGTTGACTACATCTTATGCAAGATTTTTTAATATAATTATTTTCTCAAATATTATTATTCAACATCAACGTGGTGATCTGCGGAGGCTTCTACTTCAAGAAACACCCTAATGATATTGAATGAGAAACGATTAAATTAAAATTGGTAGGTTATTTGCTTCTCTTATCTCAAGCTGTTAATTTTGGTAGCAACATAAAATAAATAAGAAAGTCAAATTGTTGAATTAAAAAATTATATATATTGATTGAATATTGGCTATCAATGTTTATTTTTAAAAGAAACATAAGCAGGGTAGTTATTAATAGGTTGGAGATATTTCCCCGCGATACACTTCAAAATTATGGACTTTGGCATGCACAAACACACACATGTGCATGATTGAGTCTATTTTACATAACATTCCTTTACTCAACTTTTCGAAAAATTTCTAATAGAAGAAATATCAAATGAAACAAAAACAAAGCCCATTTGGAAACATTGAGCAATAACGTAAGAAATTAATGATTTGGATACTCCAATCAAGCTTGAAGACCATACTATAAAGTATAATAGTCAATTTATAGCAACTAGATGGTCAACGGTTTAAATAACCAAAAATAGGTATGCATGAGATATTCGTGGATGCAGATAAATGCACGACTTTTTTTAAATGTTTTTGTAATTACTGAGAACATATTTGAGATTTTGCTAATGCCTGTGGTACCATAATAATTAATCAATTGACCAAAAATCTCAAGTTAATAGAGAATGGTCAACGGTTCATACTAGGCTTAACGTGCTCTTAGATAATTAGAAGATAAATCCCGTTTTTCTAGTGAACTCTTCTTAAGTAGAGTTGTATGTCAATAATATTAATGAAATATTCAAAATTGCATATGCAAGTTTAGACTACTTTTTGATACAAATATTTTTTTTGTGCCAAGTAGGACATATCAACAATTGAATTGTATGCTACCTTTTCATTTACGAGGCTTAATGGTAGTAGAAAAAATGAATAAACACTTTTAGCAATCTTACCTCAAACCATTGGAGCTCATATTGCATTTGTGTGGCAGGAAAATTTTCTTTGACAGTTTCAAAAGCAGCATAATGCACGATGGTGTTTTGTGTTTTTTCTTCAATTTCAGAAAACAACCAAGACGGTAAGACTGGATTCATCCCTGTGGCCATTGACTCTATAATCCCAACAATCTTTTCCTGACCATGCAGAATTGCCACTTGAAGGACATTCCTCCCCTCTGTGTCATGCACTGACACAGATGCTGGACATACTGTTAAAATTTGCTTTACAAACTCATGAAGGCCAAGTGTTGCACCAAGAATTAGAGGTGAATCAGTCCATCGAAGTTTCTTATTAAATTCGACGGTGCCATCTCCATGACATGTGTCGTTTCTTTGTTTTCTCTGATTTTCATTACATTTCGAAGTTTCGTTTCTTTGTTTGCTGATCATGTCTGGTGGAGGTGTTAAGCTTTCGCTCGTGTGTGGTCTTCTTCCTCCCTTGGCAAAAAAATCCCAGTATTCAGGATCTTTAGCCAAATAAGCAATAAGGTCCATGGCTTGTTTATGATTTTTCTTCTGAAGTTCAAGGTCTTGAATTCTGGCGGACACTATCCAATAACAAAAGAGGTCAAAATTAATAATTTATATTTTTTTGCGTAAATAATGCAATAACCTAAAAAAAATGGATTACTGTTGATTTTTAATCAATATAAAGTGCTAACACAGTGAGTTTATACAAATATATTGAGATTAAAATTCAGAATTTATCATTTATTTGTGAGGGTTGTAAAGATCTGAATTTGGGCCCGTCCTTGGGCCCAATGAATTGAAGTCGGCAATGGATGCCGACTTCAATCTGTTCTTCGTGGTCTCCCCACGATTACCACGCCGGCCGAACGGCCAGCGAAACCCCCGCAAAACCCCCTCTCTCGCTCTCTCTCTCTTCTCTTCGTAATGAGAGTTAAGAAACTCTCAGAGGAGCCCCATCCCTTCCCCATCCCTCTAAAAATTTAAGCTTTCCCTCTCTTTTTCCCCTTTTCTTGAGAGGATTGCCGGAGCCACCGTCGCCGCCGGAGCCGCCATCGCCGCCGGGAATCCAATCGTCGACGACCGAGGTGAGAAAGACAACCTATTCATTACTTTTTATAAATTTAGGGGGGAGATGAATGAGGGGATGTTTATCAGTTGCAACTTCCCCTATTTCGGGGAAGATTTGGTGAATTTTCGGCCGGCCGGGTCAATCCGGCCGAAACGAGTTCGGCCGGAGGTGGGCGAACGGGGGCCGGGCTTCCCAGCCCCGGTCTCTCTCTTTCCTCCCTTTCTTCCCTCTCCTTCTTCTCTTCCCCTTCTCTTCCGCGCCGCTCGTGACAGCGGTGTGGCCGACGGCGGCTGGCCGAGCGCCGCCGCCGAGGGCCACGGTCGGCCGCCGAAGGCCGACCGGAACCATCCAGCCACCCCCCTTTCTTTCTTTCCTCCCCTTCTTCTTCTTTTTCTTTCTTCTTCTTCTTCTCTTCCTTCTTCTTCTTCTCTTTCCTTCTTCTTCTTCTTCTTTCTTCTTCCTGGGTTTGTTCTTGCTTTGATTTCCGTGCCTCAATTTTGGACCAGAACCTAAATCGGTTGGGGCTATGAACCGGTTTCACCTATTCCGTGAATTAGGTTTGATCTGGGTTTGAGTGAATGGGTTTAGGTTATGGTCTGAATCTGAGTCATAAATTTGGGTTAGTCTGACTTGAGTGTAATCAGGTTCGTCAATATTTGATTCTAATCTGGTCTGATCAGATCTGGTTTGGGTTGGGCTGGGGACCTGTTTTTGGGCTGAGTTGGACCTAATTGGATCTGTGGGACTGGGTTGGTTTGGGCCTGAGATCTGATCTGAATCTGTAATCTGGTTTGGTTCAATTGGGCCTAATCTGTGTTGGGCCACAATTGGTTTTTTGGGTTTAAAGGATTCTGATTTTTGGATTTAGTTTACTTGTTCTTAGGGTCTATGTTTTGATCTTGGGGGCCCATTCTTGGATCTATGAACTTAGGAGTTTAAGGGGTTGGAATTAGTTTAAATTATGTTTCATAGTTAATTAAATAATTAATGTTTATGTTTCCAATCAGGGGTTCGTGATATCCGTGGCAGGGATTGTTAAGCTAGCCCAGGTAGGTGACCTAGTGCTTTAAAGTAGAATTTTAACATGTATCTTGCATATGTTGATGTTATGATTTATTATTGGCATTATGTGTTAGAATTAGAATTAAATATTTAATTTCATAAACTGTTAGTACTTTACTATTGGGAGTATGATCATGACTTTGATTTGGAAATTTTTAACCATGTGGAAAGTTGATTTATTGGATTTTTAAAATCCGTGTGACTATAGTCTAGGCCTCGCCAATGGGATGATACGTTGGCCCTGTCGACTTGTACTGAGGAACTAGTTCCGACACCCGCGACCACCGGTGATAGAATAGTGGCGGCACAGGGGTGCGTTTTGCTCTTCGGAGCAGCTCGGTGGAGCGTGAGATTGGGCACCAGGGGGTGCGGCACAGTGATGCGTTGGCTCAGTAGAGCGGCCTCTTTCAGAGAGTTGTATTGGCACTTCGGTGTAACATGCCAACTGGGTGATGTGGCCGTAGTCATGCGGTTGAGTTATTTTGAGTCTCGGATCGGGTTTACGGATTATCCGTGTGGATTTTTGGATTCATGAGTTTTAGCTGCTTTTTATATGCATTATGACATGTTATATGATGACTTTATTGCATGATGTTGCCTACTGAGCTGTTAGCTCACTCCTACTATTTACATTTTTGCAGGTGATGACATGATATGGGGATTATGGGATGGAGTGATCATGATGTATTTAGCTAGTAGATATTGACTTTTCTTTTGACATATGTGTATGTAGACATTTGATATGAAAACTGAAATTTATCTTTATGTAGTTATTGATGGTTGACTGATTTATCTGCCTTGCGTGCCTACGGGGTCCGCCCTGCAGGTGCGCGTCGTCTGCTCGCGACCCGGGCCCCGGGTTCGGGGCGTGAGATTTATTGGTATTCAGAGCACAGGTTAAAGATCACTAGGGACATTAAAACAGAATCAAAATATATATAATAATAAATAATAATAATTGATGAAAAAAAAAACTTAGGAATATAGGGACACCATGTGAAGAAATGAGAGTGGGGTAGAAAATCTTAGGGTGGATGGATCTAACACTAATGTTGTATTATTTGTGTAAATAATAATTAATAATAATAAAAAAAAAACTTAGGAATATAGGGACATATGCGAAGAAATGAGAGTGGGGTAGAAAATCTTAGGGTGGATGAATCTAACCCTAATGTTGTTTTATTTGTGTATGTATCAGCATGCCGCCCCGCCGAGCACGTGTGGCACCTCGTCGCCTGATCGAGACTATCGAGAGTGATCCAGCCACTTCTCATCCGACTGAGAGAGTTCAGGAGGACGAGATTGATCAGACGGTATTGGATGGACCAGATCATGGCCAGGAGAGCAGGATGGGAGGACCGACCCAGGTGTTGGAGCTGATTAGAGAGGTTGTTGGGTTAGTTCGACAGCAGAGGGAACCACAGCAGCTATTTCCATCTACTAGTTCTTCAGATCAGGGGAGGAGTATAGCAGAGTTCAGGAAGTTGGCTCCTCCGGCCTTCAAGGGAACTACCGATCCCCAAGAGGCCGAATATTGGATAGATGAGATGGAGAAGGCCTTCAGGGCCATGGGTTGTACTGAGGAGGAGAAGATCATATTTGCCACCTATATGCTTCAGGACCGTGCTCATCATTGGTGGGAGTCCTGTGGAGAGGACCATGATGCAGGATGTAGGATCTGTGACCTGGCCGGGATTTCGATGGCCTTCTACTCCAACTATTTTCCCTTCCAGTCGTATCAGGAGCTGGAGAAGGAGTTTCCTGAGCCTCTCTCAGGGAGTATGACCGTGGAGGACTATGAGGCTGAGTTCGATCGGCTGGCTGTCCCCGTTTGCACCAGCTCCTGTCCAAGACGCCCTAAATCTAGGATGAGATGAATTGAGGAAGACTGAGGCCTCGCCTTGCGTCATGCGGTTTAGTCTCTGTTCACTGACTGATTATGATGATCTAGTTGACAGAGGCCTAAAATATGGAGATCATCTGGAAGGAGACACAGGAAGGCTCATTGAGGTTCGATTGGCAGAGTTGGTGTTCCAGATTGATCCTACAGTCTGAAGAAGGAAATATGTATGGAGGAGGCTCACAGTACTGATCATCACAGTGCATCCCCTGTCAGTAACCAAAAATAATATAGGGATCTGGATAGTGGTGTTCTGTTGAATGGAACCAATATGAAGAGAGAGATTGCCTAGTTTGTATCTCAATGCTTAACTTGTCAGCAAGTTAAGATTGAGCATCAGAGACCAGCTGGTATGCTTCAGCCCCTTCCGATCCCAGAGTGGAAGTGGGAGCATATTACGATGGATTTTGTGTCAGGGCTACTTCGTACCCTCAGAGGTAATGATTCAGTCTGGGTGATTGTAGACAGATTGACCAAATTAGCACATTTCCTAGCATTTAAGACTGGGATGACACTATAGAGATTTGCAGAGTTGTACATTGAACAGATCGTGCGGCTGCATGGAGTTCCAGTATCTATAGTGTCTGACAGAGACTCCCGATTTGTAGCTCATTTCTAGGGCAGTTTGCACAAAGCTTTGGGGACCACTCTTAGCTTCAGTACAACCTTTCATCCACAGACAGATGGTCAGTCCGAGAGGACCATTCAGATTCTAGAGGATATGCTGAGAGCATGTTCTATTGATATGAGGGGTTCTTGGGATCATCATTTGTCGTTGGTAGAGTTTGCTTATAACAATAGCTACCAGGCAAGTATTCAGATGGCTCCTTATGAGGCTTTGTATGGTAGGAAGTGTAGATCAGCTATCTGTTGGGATGATGTGGGGGAGAGGAAGATTCTGGGTCCAGAGATTATTCAGCAGACAGTGGAGAAGGTTAAGCTGATCAGAGAGTGACTTCGGGCAGCTCAAAGCAGACAGAAGAGTTATGCTGATATCAGGAGGCGGGATCTGGAATTCCAAATCGGAGATCATGTTTTTCTCAAAGTGTCCCCTTCTAAAGGGGTAATGCGATTTGGAGTTCGGGGTAAGCTCAGCCCGAGATATGTGGGACCATTCGAGATTCTCGAGAGAGTTGGAGCTGTTGCTTATAAGCTGGCACTTCCACCTGCTTTATCGGGGGTTCATTCTATTTCCATGTCTCTATGTTGAGGAGGTATATTGCTGATCCCAGTCATGTGATTGAAGTAGCACCTTTGCAGCTTCGCGCAGATCTTTCTTATGTTGAGCAGCCTATCCGTATAGTGGATAGGAAGGACCAAGTTTGAGGAGGCGCACGATTCCTTATGTAAAAGTGCAGTGGAGCAATCACAGTGAGAGAGAAGCTACCTGAGAACTGGAGGAGGAGATGAGAGAGAAGTTTCCTGCCTTGTTCTTGGATTGAGGTATGTTTTAATTTCGAGGACGAAATTTTTTTTAGTTGGTTAGAGTGTAAAGATCTGAATTTGGCCCGTCCTTGGGCCCAATGAATTGAAGTCGGCAATGGATGCCGACTTCAATCTGTTCTTCGTGGTCTCCCCACGATACCACGCCGGCCGAACGCCAGCGAAACCCCCGCAAACCCCCCCCCCCCTCTCTCTCTCTCTCTCTCTTCTTCGTAAAGAGAGTTAAGAAACTCTCAGAGGAGCCCATCCCTTCCCATCCCTCTAAAAATTTAAGCTTTCCCCCTCTTTTTCTCCTTTCTCTGAGAGGATGCCGGAGCCACCGTCGCCGCGGGAACCAATCGTCGACGACCGGAGGTGAGAAAGACAACCTATTCATTACTTTTATGAATTTAGGGGGAGATGAATGAGGGATGTTATCGGTTGCACTTCCCCTGTTTCGGGGAAGATTTGGTGAATTTCGGTCGGCCGACGGTGGCCGGCCGGGGTCAATCCGGCCGAAACGAGTTCGGCCGGAGGTGGGCGAACGGGGGCCGGGCTTCCCAGCCCCGGTCTCCCCTCTTTCCTCCCTTTCTTCTCTCCTTCTTCTCTTCCCCTTCTCTTTCCGCGCCGCTCGTGACAGTGGTGTGGCCGACGGCGGCTGGCCGAGTGCCGCCGCCGAGGGCCACGGTCGGGCCGCCGAAGGCCGACCGGAACCATCAGCCACCCCCCCTTCTTCCTTCCTCCCCCTTCTTCTTCTTCTTCTTCTTCTTCTTCTTCTCTTTCTTCTGCTTCTTCTTCTTCTTTCTTCTTCCTGGGTTTGTTCTTGCTTTGATTTCCGTGCCTCAATTTTGGACCAGAACCTAAACCGGTTGGGGCTATGAACCGGTTCCACCTATTCCGTGAATTGGGTTTGATCTGGGTTGAGTGAATGGGTTTGGGTTATGGTCTGAATCTGAGTCAGAAATTTGGGTTAGTCTGACTTGAGTGTAATCAGGTTCGTCAAGATTTGATCTAATCTGGTCTGATCAGATCTGGTTTGGGTTGGGCTGGGGACCTGTTTTGGGCTGAGTTGGACCTAATTGGATCTGTGGACTGGGTTGGTTTGGGTCTGAGATCTGATCTGGACCTGTAATCTGGTTTGGTTCAATTGGGCCTAATCTGTGTTGGGCCACAATTGGTTTTGGGTTAAAGGATTCTGATTTTTGGATTAGTTTACTTGTTCTTAGGGTCTATGTTGATCTTGGGGGCCCATTCTTGGATCTATGAACTTAGGAGTTTAAGAGGTTGGAATTAGTTTAAATTATGTTTCATAGTTAATTAAATAATTAATGTTATGTTTCAATCAGGGTTCGTGATATCCGTGGCAGGGATTGTTAAGCTAGCCCAGGTAGGTGACCTATTGCTTTAAAGTAGAATTTTAACATGTATCTTGCATATGTTGATGTTATGATTTTATTATTGGCATTTGTGTTAGAATAGAATTTAATATTTAATTTCATAAACTGTTATGTACTTTACTATTGGGAGTATGATCATGACTTTGATTTGGAAATTTACCATGTGGAAAGTTGATTTATTGATTTTTAAAATCCGCGTGACTATAGTCTAGGCCCCGCCAATGGGATGATACGTTGGCCCTGTCGACTTGTACTGAGGAACTAGTTCCGACACCGCGACCACCGGTGATAGAATAGTGGCGGCACAGGGGTGCGTTTTGCTCTTTGGAGCGGCTCGGTGGAGCGTGAGATTGGCACCAGGGGGTGCGGCAACAGTGATGCGTTGGCTCAGTGGAGCGGCTCTTTCGGAGAGTTGTATTGGCACTTCGGTGTAACCATGCCACTAGGTGATGTGGCCGTAGTCATGCGGTTGAGTTATTTTGAGTCTCGGATCGGGTTTACGGATTATCGTGTGGATTTTTTGGATTTATGAATTTTAGCTGCTTTTTATATGCATTATGACATGTTATATTGATGACTTTATTGCATGATGTTGCCTACTGAGCCTGTTAGCTCACTCCTACTATTTACAATTTTGCAGGTGATGACATGATTATGGGGATTATGGGATGGGAGTGATCATGATGTATTTAGCTAGTAGATATTGACTTTTCTTTTGACATATGTGTATGTCGACCATTTGATATGAAACTGGAATTTATCTTTATATAGTTATTGATGGTTGATCTGATTTATCTGCCTTGCGTGCCTGCGGGGTCCGCCCCTGCAGGTAGCGCGGCGTCTGCTCGCGCCCCGGGCCCCGGTTCGGGGCGTGACAAGGGTAATCTATATTAAGTTATGATCAAGTATATAAAACAAGCTCATAATGAAGCAAGGTTTACCAGAAAAGAGTAATGACTTGTATGCTAAAACTCACATTGCTTTAAAATGTTGAAAACAAGTATCCGAGCCCCAATTAACTGCAAAAACATATATAGTTCATTAAAATCAACCAAATATTAGCATATTTATAGCTTTACCTCTAACCACAAATTATATAAAAAGAGCCAATACCTGGAATGCAAGCCAATTCCAACATGTCAAAAAAAGAGGCATAATTTGCTGGAAATTTTCTCCGAGATGTCGTCACAAGCTGTAGGCATTCATTGTCCTGTATATGCTCCAACATGCCTCATGTTTTTCGTTTAAAAGATGATAAACAAATATGAATATCAAGATAATCGTATATTGGAATAAAAAGAAAAAAATGTGAGTAAATTTTTTAGTGTGAGGAGTAAAAAATCCCTAGTGAATGTCTCATAATATTTAGAAAAATATTTCTTTTGCTGATGCTTGAAATGAAACAATTGATACTGTATTTTTCATAGTGGAAAAATTTTCATATATAGATGTTGTTCATAGGCCCAAGTACACATGTTTGTGTATGATGCCCGTATGGGGATGGCCGAGGAAATGAGGGCATGATGACCGAAAAGGTTGTTGTTTTGATTTATGATGGAGCAACAATTTCTTAATTATTTGTATCTACATTCTTTCAAGTGCACTAACGGGTGGCCCACGGCATTCTCTTCTAAGAAATCTGAAAGTGCTTGACATGAATGGTTTCTTCTGCAATATTTTTCCTTTTTATTTTCCCCCTACATGCATTCTAGAAGTTTGCATTAGAAGTCAAACATTATTTTCCCTTAAAGATCATTTACATTCTTCTCACCTATATCCAACTGATTTGTAGGTGGGCGCATGAGTGCGCACACATATATATAGATACATACATATATACACACCTACATTATACATACATATATAGTGATAATTCTAGTACTCAATTTTTGTATTATTAGCTTTTTTTTTTATCATGCCAATTGCATTCTTCCAATGTTCACAACTGCAAGAATATAATTCGACAGGTATCCAATATCAGGCTCGAAAAGAGGGAAAGAAAGATTGATTAATTAGGTCATATATGTCCAAATTTTCTTAGATTTATATGACAAAACGTTAAATGATTATTTATTAGGGTGTGCTTATTTAAGATATCTCATTTAAACCAGGCACTTGAAACAACAGAAATCCATTCCAAACATCACAACAACGGGTCCATTAGCATATTGTTGGGAAACTCCTAATGATGAACGAGAATCCCTGCTCTCCATGTTTTGGGAAAATGGAAGATCTTATTTTAAAAGAAAATTGGACAGGGGGTCACAGCATCCACATATCCAGATTATCCACACAAGGTTGCCACTTGAGCTCATCCTAGTATGAATTTATAACTTAATATCTCACCTTCCCTTATAAGTTAGCTATCTAAGACTTATTAATTTTCACGTAAAACCATAAATGCACTTCATCTAAGACATATAGTTGTCCATTTTTATAGTCCGCCCATCGCCTCATACGTGAAGGTTGATATAAGAGCAGTACTGGATCTTTACCTTGTATCGTGGATCGGAGGTTTCACGCACTGATGACTCCTCTACAGGCTTTTCATGTGTCTCTTCCAAAGGTATCCCTGAAATATAGAATAGAAGAACATGGGACTAAGGTATATGCTAAGCTATGACATGTTTCATAAATCCCACCATAGTTAGGATCGACAGTAAGTAATGGCTTATGACATGATTGTACAAAACAAAACAAGTAAATCTATAGGTAAATAAATCGATTTTATTTGTATAATTTTTTACCTAGTGCCATTTCTTAGAAATTCTTTACCTATACCATTTCTTAATTTATCATATCTTATGGTTTTTGGGTGATGGTGCTCAGTCTTCCTGAGGCTTACAGTACAGCACCCAAGTACCAGGGAATACTGGAGGAGAGGGGGCGTAGAGGATTTGTGGAACAATTGGAACATTTGGAGCAGTTGTGCTAGCTTGCTCAAAGAGATAAGCCAATGATGATAGGGTTTGTTTTCTCAAAAAAAAAGCAAGTGATAATAGGTTCTGAAATTAGATATTGTTGATATTGTGTGTTAAAAATTGGAAAGGTTATTTATGAACTAATATACGATGGTTTTGTTCGGAACTCTGCAATGAATGTTCGCATCAAGGTTCTTTTTTAGGTAATCGATCGGAAAGGAGAATATGATAGCGCAATTAATTTTCAATATCACATTAAAATCAGAGACTTCTATTTTCTCTCTAAACCACTACAAATAGGAAAAAGAGAGAGTAGAGTGCTAACATTCATAGATGAGGGATTCAAGAGGCCCAAGCTCAGATTGGCTTGGAAATGCCTCCGGAATGGTCACCATTAGCTGTAAAGGTGTGACAGCCTTTGTATTCCGACGAGACATCAGTTTTGATACTTTGTTGCTATCTCCAATGCCAGCTCTACAAAACATGTACAGGAACAAGCAATGAGTGGTGCCGAATCTCTAATAAAAAGTATTGTGCTTCTTAAAAAGCATGGATTATATTACCATCAAAAAAAAAAAGAAGCATAGATTATATGACTGATGGAGGTTCAACAGCTTTACACTGAAAGTAAAGTGAAGAATTTTCTTTTCGCTCTAAAATCCATGCCGAAAACTTGATAGAAAAAAACAAGTATGAACTTAAAGATAAAGATGTACCAAAAAAAAAAACTTAAAGATAAAGTTGCCCGTAGTACTTTATCAGAGAGATGGTACTTTGCTCAAAAAAAAAAAAAAAAATGCATGGTATTGGTACGAACCGGGTGCCTTGCTCACGATGGCACAATGCAAGATGTTTGTCGCCGTTCTCCTTCAATGCAAACACGTCGCTGCAGTGCCCGTGCCTCACCAGGTTCCAGAAGATTCGGCTCTGTCCGAACAGCGCGGCCTTGTGCAGCGGGATCTCCTTCTGCTTGTTCTTAGCCCGAGCAGGTTGAGCTGGGTGGTATTCTTTTTGACCAATGCCTCCACCACCCTCTCATCTCCCTCCTCCACCGCCACATGGAGGGCTGTGTCGTCATTAAAATTCTTGTCCATTAGTTTCTCCGGTGGCATGTTCGCCAACAGCTTGATCGCGAGCTTGCTCTTCCCCGCAGGCGATCACCACGCTGAGCAACGGGTCCCCCGATAGGTTCACAGGTCCCTCAACATGCTTCAGGAGCTCCCGCAAGTTGTCATGCCGTATAGCATCGTCCATAACGCGGAACTTTTTGAGGAAATCCTTGTCAAGAAGTATGGCGGGGGTGTCCCCTGCATCCCCTGCAGAGGAAGCAGGCATGCCTCCACCTGGACTGCCCATGGTGGTGCCTCCAACAGGAAAAGTTGCTGACATGCCTTCACCTGGACTGCCCACGATGGTGGAGATTTCAAAGGGAGGGTGGCAAAAGCTCTTGCTTCTGGATTGCATGAAATAGAGCATTATATAGACACGACAAAAGGTGATTTGGATTGGATGCCTTACTTCCTTCTGCTAATTTGCTTGCAGTTGGAGGATTAATGCATGCTGTCGGATTCTGTGAGGGCCAGCCGTTACTTTCGTAAAAGTCTCTTCAGCAACCAAAGTGCTGCTATGCCACACGAAGCCAAGCCGTTCTTAACTTATGGGAGTGGTTTAAATTAGCTAGTTGGTTTGTTTCTAAGAGACCTAGGTATTCAATTTAACAATTAAAGAAATTAGGCGCCGCAGCCCGCCGTCCCGGCCCCCTCCCGAGGCCCCCCTCCCCCCGTGGCCCGCCGTCCCGGCCCCCTCCCGAGCCCCCCTCCCCTCGCGGTCGCCACAGCCGGCCGTCCCGGCCTCCTCCCGAGCCCCCCTCCCCCCGCGACCCGCCGTCCCGGCCCCCTCCCGAGCCCCCCTCCCCCGCGGTCGCCACAGCCCGCCGTCCCGGCCTCCTCCCGAGCCCCCCTCCCCCCGCGGTCGCCGGGGCCCACCGTCCCACTCCCCTCCCGGGCCTCCTCCCGCGGCCGCCGCGACCCGGCCCTCTTCCGGCGCCACCGGCCTCGCGGGAGAAGAAAGGAGAAGAAGGAAAAGGAGGAACGAAGGAGAAGAAGAGAAGAAAAAAGAAAGGGAAAGAAAAAGAAGAAAAAGGAAAGAAAAAAAAGGAAAAAAAGAAAATAAATAAATAAATAAATATGTATATAAATGAAAGAATAAATAAATAAATAAATAAATAAAAATATTAGTAATTATTTAACTAATTTTTTCATCTAGCTAGAAAATTTGTTAGAGAAATAAATGGTCATCAAAAGAGTGAAAAATTAATTTATACTAATAATTATAATATTTTATACATTTATTATTGCATTATACTATAAATAAAATAAAATATAATATTATGTTATGTTAAATAATTTAATATTATATCAAATTATTATCCTATAGTATACAATGTTATAGTACTATGTTATAATAATATAATATTATATTACATTAATATTAGACTATATCATATATTTATGTATTAATATATATTATATTTTATTATGCACTATTGTATAATACTACTAATGTCCTTTATGGTCATTTTGTCATACAAAAGTACTTTCTCAGTTTGTTTACCAAACAAATGTTAAAGCGCCACAGCACTTTAGAAATGTAGTTACCAAACAGCAAACAGCTTTTTATAAAAGCTCTACTTCCAACAGCTCTACTTCGAACAGCTCTACTTCCAACAACTCTATTGCCAACAGCTCCCCCAAACAGGGCCTTAGCCTTCCTTCTTTTTTCTTCATTGGCTCACCCATGTTAAGCACACCACTTGGTCTAGTCCCCGACATACCATCGCCATGATACAAAGAGACAGGTGAATCCATGGGTTTCGTTACCAAAGAAGTCATAGTATTGAAGGATAACCGATTCCATGCATCATTCCTTCTGAATTTGGAACTACCATGGGACCATTTGGTGCTGCAGCTCCATAGGAATTGCTCTCCAGTCTCCACCATCATCCCCAGAGGCTGGGACGAGTTCAGTCTACCATCCATTCTTCAAAACCCTAAATACCAATGCGCTACCTCTTTTCGTGGCACTACCACTAAATCTTACGTCTTCTCAGTACAGAATAATACCATACCATAGACTGAACGAAAAGCCCTCTTTAAATCACACCTGCAGCTCCGAACAGACGCCTTCAGTGAAAAGAAGAAACTCTACACAAAATTTCCAGAAAAATAAAACGCAAATTCCATGCAGAAAAGGAAATTAACTGAAAGAGCATATCAGCATTACATCTCCGCTAAATCTTCTCCATTTACCCACCCGCATATATGATGCATTGCATCAACCCAAATTCTGCTATCAATTTTCTTAAAGAAAAAAAGAAAGCCTCCTATCCATAAAATCCACAAAAAAAAAGGAATGATAATAAACGGCGAAAGGGGAAACTGAGAACAGGACACTACCTCAAAATTGATCCATAGACTGAGCCGCGAACGTGACGAAGCACTAGAGTTTTCAGAGCGTACCAAAAAGTTATCATAATCAAAACGGATCAAATACATACTTACTTGTTATAGATCGGATTACATCACTAGCCGCGTAATTATAAAATTGAAAAACGCTTGTTGATCGTAGCTCAAAAGCCCCTTTTGTCAGAAAGAATATAGAGGAAGATCAATATTTTTTTCTTTATACGTTGTTCTCCTTTTTCTCTTATTATTTTTTTATTTTGCAACTATCCGCATATATAGAGGCAGAAATTAACTACCTCGGTAGTTATAAGATATCCAATAGGTATCATTGAAGGGTTGTTTCTCTTCAAATAAAATGGATCGAGTCAACCTATCATGGGCAGATTGACCTGACTCCATAAACCAATACAGAGTGTTAGGGTTAACTTGACCTCCAAGCCAAAGAAAAGAGAAAGCCCTAATTCTTCCATCTTTTCTTCATCACTAAACCGTCGCCGCACCACATTGCACCCAGACGTGGAATTGGGGAAAACAATGGGAAACGGAAGTAAATATTCTATGAACTTCGCATAGATAGAGAAGGGAAAAAGAAAATTATCGAGACGGAGAGCCCGAGCTTCGCATAGATTTATAATTTAATTTGGTATTGTTTTAGATTTATATCAATGAATTTAGGCATGTTTTATTATAATATATTATTTTATTATAACTTTGCCAGCTTTTCCGGAGTCCAAAATAACTTTATATATATAACATAGTTATTATTAGATGTTAATATTTTTCTCAGGTTTGGTCATGCCTCCCTCGAGGCGAGAGAGGGGGATGGGAGAAGTAGCGATTTTGGCGGGGGGTGGGTTCGTTGGGAGTTGGGACCAGGGAGAGTTTGTTCTCTCTGAAAACCAAGTCAAAGCCCAACTATTTTGGGCATTTCGCTTTTGGAGCCCAAGGCTCGTCCATGGGCCTAAACTATTTTAGGGTCTGGATCAAGGCTTCCAGTTATTGAATGCACTCGAGTCCCATTAGTGTTTGGATAAGCTTACCTAATAATCTCCCCGGAACCGGTGTTAAACCGGTTTTCAAGCCCATATAACGTGGGTCTGTGTTATTAAACCGGTTTGATGTCTTGCTATCAAACCCGGTTCACCTCGTTAACTTGAGGAGGATTTAGTAGGCTGTGAAAGAGAAAATAATATTTACTATTTGATGATCAACAGCCATCCATCAAATATTCATTAAAATATTATGCACGAGGATCCTAACATTATGTTAAAATTCGAGCAATCAATAGCTAATTTCTCTGTTGAATCCGAGGAAATATATTCTACACCTCTCGTAAGGACTTTTTTTCTTGGAAAAGATCCCGGATTCAAATTTTAGTGGCGTCAAACTTAGAGAATGTACACTAACAATTGATGTGCTCATACGTACATCTTGCTACAGTGCTAAGTCCATCACATGTGCAGTTTGCTGAATCCTGATCCTATCCTTTTGCTATATGCAATGGAAATAATTAATGTGCAATATTCATAACATGTTAATTTTCTCTATTAGATAGCCCAAAAGCTTAGGCTTAAGTGCTGACTTGTCATGACTTATGCATCTAATTTTGACGGCTACAGATCCTCTATGGTTCATATTTTACACTACAAAAAGTTGCGCATGCTCGGATAGCTGCCACACTGCTCATCTTACAGGCTCTCTGAACCTCACATTTACCTCAACGTTGGTTTCTCGAACACACGGTTGAGAGATTGTACGAAAGCCTCCCCATTCCTACATTAATAATGCGATGGTCACCGATCAACATGTACAGTATTTTACGGTACCAAACATGCACGTAACGAAGGCTCGTCCCATAAGACCCGGGACATAATTCCACCGCAAAGGCCCGATGCCATTGAAGGATGACGACCGGCAACGCGTCCACGCCCAGCCCTTTCATTTCTGTAACACCACCATAGCTTCACTAATTGTGTTGTTGCCACGGCACACGGATACAAATCTTTCATTTGTCACAACACCCTATTGATTCTGTCTATGGTGCATCATTCTGCACAAAATAAAGTAGACAACTAAGTTATTTCCTCTTTACGAAAAAGAAACTAATGTTCATGGCTGAAAATCTTTGGTCTATGATTTATTCAATATTTGCCATCTGATGGCATATGATTTGATGACTATTTCGTATATTTAAGTGCTAGCTCGGTACTATTAGTTTCTTTAGTTCTAAAAGAGAACATGAGGGATGCAACATGCCCATGGTGAGCATGCCAGATGGTACGTCGGCGCTATCCATTCAATAGCTATGTAATTTTTGTGTAAATAAAGAAAAATAAAGTTGTTATTCAGTTTTTGATGATTCTTCTTAATTGTTAAGTGTCTGGATTGTAGTATCCGAGAAAGAGTTTAATTGAATATGCATAAGAGTTAGGAAGACGGGTCACAACCATCCTATGAAAAAGATGATATGTGATGTAATTATGTAAAGGGGTTAATACTGAATAGCCTAATGTATCATCTTTGTCTCCACCCTTCACTACAGGAAAAGTAATCTTTTTCGGTATTTTTTACATCCTTCACCGACGCTTATAAGCGTCAGTAAAGATCCGCCCGACGCTACGCAAAGCATCGCCGAAGCGTCGGCGATACTTGAGTGAAAAAGGTTTTTCCCGACGCTTTTGAAAAGTGTTATAAAAGGTTGGTTTTTTAGCGACATTTTGTAGCGACACTTAAAAGCATCGCTAAAAGCATCAAAGCCGGCGTTAGCCTTCAATTTTTTTAAAAAATTATTTTCTTCACTAAGTGGACCTGGGGACTGCATGTAGGCCGGGACTCGAATTCCCTAGGCTTAGATCCAGATCATGGTCGCTGCGCCGGGATTTCAAAATCAAAAGAAGAGTGCAGAAATGGAAAATCAGAAAGAAAGAAAAAAAGGGGGAGGTGATGCCGAACTTGGTGTTGGAGAACTCGTAGAGGGGAGGAGATCTGAACACCATCTTCCCTCCTCCTTCTCCTCCTCCTCTTCACCTGGAGTCAAGTTTCCCAAAATAGAAAGAAAAATAAATAAACAAGGAGAGGGGAGGAGATCTGAACACCAGCATGAGGAAAATAGGATTTGAAAATAGAAAGAAAAATAAATAAACAAGTCCCCGCTTGCCTCGGTACGTGAAGCCCCAGGCCATGGCCAGCCCCTTCCCGGCCACCGCCTACCCCCGGTGGCGCGATGCCGGTGCTCCGGCCCCCGCAGCGGCGAGGGAGCAGTTGTCCCTCCTCCCGCTCTCCTCGTCCATGCATATCCGCTTGCTCCTGTCACGCCTACAACAAAAATAAAGAAAATAAAACTTCTAGAGAGAGAGAAAGAGAAGTTTGTACTCCCAAAATACCTATATGGGGGCTGACTGGAAAGATATGCTCACCTAGGCTTCGGAGGAGGGAGGATTGGAGATGGAATGGAGGAGAGAGAGTGTTCGGAGGACGGAGGTCTTGCTGAGGATTTGGGTGTTCTTTGGGGAGTCCTTCTGGGCTTCCAAACCCGCCATGGAACACTTTCCTTCTCTCCCTTCTTCTTCTTCTTCAGAAGCGAGGTTGGTGGCGAGACACTCTGGCTTAGATTCGCGGTTCAGATCCAAGAGACGGGGGAGGTGGTGGATTGATGTTGGCGCCGGAGGGAGGAGGAGAGGAGAGTGGCTTGGATTCGTGTCTCAGATCCAAGAGACGGAGGAGGCGGTGGATTGATATCGGCGCCGGAGGGAGGAGGGACCTACGACGCTTCAAAAGCGTCATCGATTCTAAAGCTCTACCGATGCTTTTTAGAAGCGTCGGCAAAATTTGGCGCTGAACCAAAATTTTCCGACTCTTTCTCCTAGCGTCGGAAAAAAAAGCGCTTTTCCTGTAGTGCTTGTCTCTTATGGTAATAATTTATGACAATTCTCATTCCATAGAACTTTGACTTTGTGAATCTTAGATATGAGAGATAGGACCGATGGGTTTGATCTCAAATGACAAAAGAGAGGTGGATGGCATGTGCTTTACATACCTGTTTGACAACAAAGTTGCACAAGTCGTACATATATTGGAGGCTTTTTGTTATACTTCAGCCTATTTAGCCTTGTCGTGTATAACTTCTATTGAAAAAAAATGCTTATGGCATATATTCAAGAGATGAAATTGTTTTGCCGAGTTTATATTAAGTTTCTTACACCAGATTGTTTCACGTTGTTATCAAGGATTAGAGTCTTGCTATAGAGGAAGAGAAAAGCACAAGGAGGAAATAGTTAATGTAGTGTTTTTTTATTTTATTTTGTTATGCATAAATTGCATGATTCTTCATTTACATGTATAGTTGCTGGGTGCTTAGTTTCTTTCTCTCAAATGCATGCTAGGGACCTAAAGGGGAGGAGAAATGTAATTACATATACTAAAATGAATATATTGTTTCTAGAGGCTGCATGAGTATTTTGCACAAAAAAAAAAAAAAAAAAAGCTCAAGAGGCTGTTGTCATTGCGATGGTACAGTAAGATATTGTTTCTGCATTTCAAATCCATAACCTCAAAATCATCATAGAGAAACTTCGCTGCTGCACCAATGCTTACTCTCTAACATAAATATTTTGTAATCAAATATATATTTCAAACCCAACTAATTGAAACTCCGTACGCCCATAGAGAACAGTCTTGATATCTAAGGAAATTATTCCATGCGAAGAAAGTTGTTATTTTTTGAACATAATGCCATTCATAACTTTTCTATAGTTGTTTTATATAAGAGAAAGTATTTGCAGTCACCATACTTATGGATCATTTCTTTTTGGAAAAAATGCAGCAAAGTCCAGTCACTTTCATTCAGATAATTATAGACCATTTCAAATTTAGAGCTGTAATGATTACAAACTTCATGCATCAGTATACGAGTACATGTTCGAAAAGATCAACAAATTAAATAAGAAAATGAAGAGCTCTGGCTCTCAAAAGTGCATAACCGAACTTGTTGAAGGATGCATGTAGGGGGTTTTATGATCTAACGCCAAACACGTCGCGTGAAGGAGCCAAATCCAAAGGAAGCGCCCCGATAAAGTAACACAAACAAACACACTACCGGAAAGATGGTAAGCTCACACACAAGCGGTACAAGATCCTTTGTCTGTGCCTTTCTTCCGCCATATATATTTAGGTAGATGTTACATGTGAACGCCACTAATAGAGCCACCAATGCGAGAGAGAAAGACACATTAGCAAAAAAGTACTTCGTAGGTATCGAGCGGCGGAATTCTTGAACTCTGTAAGGTGAGGTTAAGAGAGACAAAAATAATACCAAAGCTGTAGCGGCACAGGACAATCCAATCACATATGCATGTGAGAAAACTTTGAAAGCAGTCTTATGCAGGAAAACTGGGTTATTATTAGCATCCTTATCGCCTGGTATGGAGAAACTAGAAGCAAAGACCACAGCCGCTACAAGGCTTGAGTATGTTTTCCCCATCTCCATCAGTTGTTCTTTACCATTCTGAACCATAATCTTGTGTTCCTCGTTGAAAAGTTCTTGAGCTGTTAGCTCATCTTGGTTTCGGCTATAATCTAAATCTTTACGGACCAACCTTTTCACCCTCTGCACCCCGTATGAAAGTAATCAAAGTAAATATACAAGCAACTTTATGTACATTGTGCAAATGCCTCTGCACCCAATATGAAAGTAATCAAAGTAGATATACAAGCAACTTTGTATACATTGTGTACATGCACACATAAATATATTTTTTAAACAGATGTAAGATTATTTCAACGAACTAATCTATAATTTGAAACTTTGTGTGCAGCTTGTCCTATATTTTTTTTTAGCAAAATGGAAGGAGAGACCACCGTATGTTTTACTACAAATGAAATGAATACAAAAGGGAGGAACATGATGAAAATAATTAAAAAGAAAAGAGAAGGAAAAAAAAAAAAGGAGAAGAAAGCATGAAAATGATGGTGAAAACTAGCTAGCCCAAAAAACAACACTCAGCACAAATAACTCCGCGTTAGGGTTGATCATGGGCCGAGTCTCGGGCCAAAACTATATTCATTTTTAGTTGGGCTTCAGGCTGGGATTGACATTTTCTGTGCCCAAATCCGGCCAATGATCAATCCTACTCAACTTGCATGGTTGACCTACATCTTATGAAAGATTTTTTAATACAATTATTTTCTCAAATATTGTTATTCAACATCAACGTGGTGATTTGTGGAGGCTTCTAATTCAAGAAACACCCTAATGATATTGAATGAAAAACGATGAATTAAAATTGGTAGGTTAATTGCTTCTCTTATCTCAAGCTATTAATTTTGGTAGTAACATAAAATAAATAAGAAAGTCAAATTGCTGAATCAAAAAATTATATATATATTGATTGAATATTGGCCATCAATGTTTACTTTTCAAAAAGAAACTTAAGCAGGGCCAGTTATTAATAGGTTGGAGACATTTCCTCGCAATACACTTCAAAATTATGGACTACGGCATGCACAAACACACACATGTGCATGATTGAATCTATTTTACAAAACATTCCTTTATTAAACTTTTCGAAAAAATTCAAATAGAAGAAAGATTAAATTAAATAGAAACAAAGCCCATTTGGAAACATTGAGCAATAACGTAAGAAATGATTTGAATACTCCAATCAAGCTTGAAGAACATATTATAAAGTATAATAGTCAATTTATAGCAACTATATGGTCAACAGTTTAAATAACCAAAAATAGTCATGCATGAGATATTCGTAGATGTGGATAAATGCACGACTATTTTAAATCTTTTTGTAATTACTGAGAACATATTTGAGATTTTGCTAATGCCTCTGGTACCATAATAGTTAATCAATTGAATTGTATGCTACTTTTTCATTTACGAAGCTTAATGGTAGTAGAAAAAATGAATAAAAACTTTTAGCAATCTTACCTCAAACCATTGGAGCTCGTATTGCATTTGTGTGGCAGGAAAATTTTCTTGGACAGTTTTGACAGCAGCGTAATGCAAGATGGTGTTTTGTGTTGTTTTTTCAATTTCAGACAACAACCAAGACGGTAAGACTGGATTCTTCCCTGTGGCCATTGACTCTATAATCTCAACAATCTTTTCCTGACCATGCAAAATTGCCACTTGAAGGACATTCCTCCCCTCTGTGTCATGCAATGATGCAGATGCTGGACATACTGTTAAAATTTGCTTTACAAACTCATGAAGGCCAAGTGCTGCACCAAGAATTAAAGGTGATTCATTCCATCGAAGTTTCTTATTAGTGCCAACTTCAGGAAGTTTTTCGTTTCCTTGTTTTCTTTGATTTTCATTACTTTTTGAAGTTTCGTTTCGGCCCGACGAAATAGTTGGAGGTTTGCTGATCATGTCAGGTGGAGTTGGTAAGTATTCGCTCGGGGCTGTTGATGGTTTTCTTCCCTTGTCAATAAAATCCCAGTAATCAAGATCTTTAGCCAAATAAGCAATAAGTTCCATAGCTTGTTTATGATTTTTCTTCTGAAGTTCAAGGTCTTGAATTCTGGTGGACACTATCCAATAACAACAGAAGTCAAAATTAATAATTTATTTTTTTTGCGTAAATAATGAAATAACCTAAAAAAATAGATAAGTGTATTTTTTTAATAAACATAGTGTGCTAACACAGTGAGTTTATACAAAAAAAATTGAGATTAAAATTCAGAATTTACCATTTATGTGTGAAGTTAATCTATATTCAAGTTATGATCAAGTATATAAAACAAGCTCATAATGAAGCAAGGTTTACCAGAAAAGAGTATGACTTGTATACTAAAACTCACATTGCTTTAAAATGTTGAAAACAAGTATCCGAGCCCATCTAACTGCAAAAACATATATGGTTCATTAAAATCAACCGAATACAGCATATTATAGATTTACCTCTAACCACAAAACTTATAAAAAGAGCCAATACCTGGAATGCAAGCCAATTCCAACATGTCAAAAAAAGAGGCATAATTAGGTGGAAGTTTTCTCCGAGATGTCCTCACAAGCTGTAGGCATTCATTATCCTGTATAGCTCCAACATGCCTCATGTTTTATCGTTTAAAAGATAATAAACAAATATGAATATAAAGATAATCATATATTGGATTAAAAAGAAAAAATGTGAGTAAATTGGAGTGAGAGAAGTAAAAATCCCCAGTGAATGTCTCATAATATTTAGGAAATATTTCTTTTGCTGATGCTTGAAATGAAAACAATGATACTGTATTTTTCATAGTGAAAAATTTCATATATAGATGTTGTTCATAGACACAAGTACACATGTTTGTGTGTGATGCCAGTATGGGGATGGCCGAGGAAATGAGGGCATGATGACCGAAAAGGTTGATTGTTTTGATTTATGATGGAGCACAATTTCTTAATTATTTTATCTACATGTCTTTCCAAGTGCACTAACGGGTGGCCCACGGCATTCCCTTCGTAAGAAAATCTAAAAGCGGTTGACATGAATGGCTTCTTCTGCAATATTTTTCCTTTTTATTTTCCCCTACATGCCTTCTAGAAGTTGCATTAAGAAGTCCAACAATTTTTCTCCTATAGATCATTTGCATTCTTCCCGCCCATATCTAGCTGATTTGTAGGTGGGCACACATATACATAGATACATACATATATACACACATATATACATACATACATAGACATACACACACATATATAGTGAAAGTTCTAGTACTCAATCTTTTGTATTATTAGTTTTTTTTTTTATCATCCCAATTGCATTCGTCCAATATTCACAACTGCAAGAATATAATTCGACAGGTATCCAATATCAGGCTCGAAAAGAGGGAAGACAGATTGATTAGGTCATATATGTCCAAATTTTCTTAGGTTTATATGACAAAACGTTAAATGATTATTTAGTAGCTTGTGTTTATTTAAGATCTCCTATTTAAACCAGGCACTTGGAACAACAAAATTCCATTCCAAGCATGACAACGATGGGTCCATTAACGCATTGTTGGGAAACTGCTAATGATGAACGAAAATCCCTGCTCTCCATGTTCTGGGAAAATGGAAGATCTTATTTTAAAGGAAATTGGACAGGGGTCACAGCATCCACATATCCAGATTATCCACTCAAGGTTGCCACTTGAGCTCATCCTAGTTATCAATTTATAACATAATATCTCACCTTCCCGTCCCTTACAAGGCCAGAGTCCCTTATAATTAAGGTAACTATCTAAGACTTATTAATTTTCACATAAAACCATAAATGCACTTCTTCTAAGAAATATAGTTGTCCATTTTTATAGTCCCCCATGGCCTCTTACATGAAGGTTGATACAAGAGCTAGTACTGTATCTTTACCTTGTATCGTGGATCGGAGGTTTCACGCACTGATGACTCCTCTACAGGCTTTTTATGTCTCTCTTCCAAAGGAATCCCTGAAATGTAGAATAGAAGAAAATCAGACTAAAGTATATACTATAAACTATGACATGTTTCATGAATCCCACCATAGTTAGGATCAACAATAAGTAATGGCTTATGACATGATGTACAAAACAAAACAAGTAAATCTATAGGTAAATGAATCAATTTTATTTGTATAAATTCTTTACCTAGTGCCATTTCTTATAAATTTTTTACCTAATACCATTTCTTAATTTATCATATCTTATGGCGCTCAGTCTTCCTAAGGCTTACAGTACAGCACCCAAGTACCAGGAAATATTGGAGGAGAGGGGACGTAGAGGATTTGTGGAACAATTGGAACATTTGGAGCAGTTGTGCTATGCTTGCTCAAAGAGATAAGCCAAGGATGATAGGGTTTGTTTTCTCAAAAAGAAAGAAAGTGATAATAGGTTCTGAAATTAGATATTGTTGATATTGAATGTTCACATCGAGGTTCTTTTTTAGGTAATCGATGGCAAAGGAGAATATGATAGCACAATTAATTTTCAATATCCCATTAAAATCAGAGACTTCTATTTTCTCTCCAAACCACTACAAATAGGAAAAAGAGAGAGTAGAGTGCTAACAGTCATAGATGAGGGATTCAATAGGCCCAAGGTGAGATTGGCTTGGAAATGCCTCCGGAATGGTCACCATTAGCTGTAAAGGCGTGACAGCCTTTGAATTCCGACGAGTCATCAGGTCTCGATACTCTTTTGCTATCTCCAATGCCAGCTCTACAAAACATGTACAGGAACAAGCAATGAGTGGTGCCGAATCTCTAATAAAAAGTATTGTGCTTCTTAGAAAACATAGATTATATTAACATAGAGAAAGGTGCATGGTACCGGGTGCCTTGCCGACGACGGCACAATGCAACATGGTGGCGCCGTCCTCCCTGTTTGCACGCGCGTTGCTGCCGTGCCTCACCAGGTCCCAGAATATTCGCCTCCGTCCGAACAGCGCGGCCTTGTGCAGCGGGATCTCCAGCTGCTTGTTGGAGGCCCCGAGCAGGTCGCGGTTCTTTTTGACCAATGCCTCCACCACGCTCTCATCTCCCATCTCCGCCGCCACATGGAGGGCTGTGTCGTCATTAAAATTCTTGTCCATTAGTTTCTCCGGTGGCATGTTCGCCAACAGCTTGATCGCGAGCTTGCTCTTCCCGCAGGCGATCACCACGCTGAGCAACGGGTCCTCCGATAGGTTCACAGGTCCCTCAACATGCTTCAGGAGCTCCCGCAAGTTGTCATGCCGTATAGCATCGTTCACAACGTCGTACGTTGGGAGGATATCCTTCTTCAGAAGTTTGGAAAGGGTGTCCCCTGCATCCCCTTCAGAGGAAACAGGCCCGCCTGGACCGCCCCCTGCAGGGAAAGCAGGTGGCATGCCTCCAGCTCGACTGCCCATGATGGTGGAGGCTAGGTTTCAAAGGGAGGGTGGCAAAAGCTCTTGCTTCTGGATTGCATGAAATAGAGCATTATATGGACATGACAAAAGGTGATTTGGATTGGATGCCTTACTTCCTTCTGCTAATTTGCTTGCAGTTGGAGGATTAATGCATGCTGTCGGATTCTGTGAGGGCCAGCCGTTACTTTCGTAAAAGTCTCTTCAGCAACAAGTGCTCCCATGCCCCAGGAAGCCAAGCCGTTCTTAACTTATGGGAGTGGTTTAAATTAGCTAGTTGGTTTGTTTCTAAGAGACCTAGGTATTCAATTTAACAATTAAAGGAATTAGTTCTTTCTTCCCAACTCAGCTGCGATTTTCTCTACCGGCGAAAACCTATTTTATTTTCTTGTAGTACAAATCTGATCGGGTGAAATGGTAAAATGACAGTAGCTAGCTCCTCCCAGCTTCCGAACAAAAAATACTGGTAGACCGGTCCACCTTACTCTTAGTCTGTTGTCGTAAGCTGAGATCTACCAGATCTACAAATTAGTCATCTTTCTGCTGAAAGATATGACCTTAGGGAGCTGGCCAAATGTGGTGCCTGCAGGTCCTAAATGCAAAGCTTAAGTTCATTGCTGACCATGCCTTAACCACACTTTTTTTTTTCTTTTACCAACAATTGAGCTGCAAGATTCAAGCATGCTTCTTAACACCAAAAATGATGAAAGAAGGATATTATTTCAAAGCTGCAGCCCCAGTAAATCTGCATGTATTTACAAAGCAATCAGTTCGCGCCCCAATCGGGACATGGTCAGAACATGCATTCACAAAAGCTTTATGAAATTAAGGACAGTGGGAAATTCTCTTCCCATTCTGCATAAATCAAGAATCTATCAAGCTTAACTTACTAGAGAGGGTTTCTCCCAGGGATTACTCCCCGTGAATTTTCTTCTCTTAAGATCAAGCTTAATTAGATGTAATCTCTAATAATGTCAGCGAAGTCTGGAGAATCCTTGGAAGACTGCTTCTTCCCCTTGCAATCCTCCACACTAGGAGCAATACGGAAATCCACCTTCTTACCCATGGACACCGCATCGCGATATATTCTCACTTCAGTCACTCCAAGAAAGCTCTTCGAAGTAATCTACATGATGGTCCCCACAAATTACGCACCATTTACAGAACTCCATATTCGTTTCTTGAAGAGCTCTGAATGATATCACAATTAGATTCCGTAACAAGGACAATTAGATTCCATAATAAGGCCCCTAACAGGTTGCCTCTTAGCCGGCAAGTCAAGGCCTCTGATGTTACTTCCATGTAATGAGCATCGTCACCAACACCGACACCAACGGCCTCCCGTAAAAGCAAAGAGCATCAGAACAAAAAGAAAAAGAAAAAAGACGCTAAGTACAAAACATGATGGAAGGGACCCGCAACAGAGTACGCAAATTCTTCATCCTTTTCTTTCTTAAGAGAGGAAGGAAGGAATAGCCACTGTAGCCAGATCTAAATATTTGGACACTCACTATCCAAGACTTCAATCCTTTTTCAGTTACTCTTTCAGTTCGCATTTTGGATTTCTGTGTTTCTTTTCATGATTTTTTTTTTTTTTGAGGAACGATGGAGGAAGTGAAATTCTTCCCCCACTTTTATTAATCAAAGTAGTATGCCTGGGAAAGAGGGAAATCTGTAAATAAAGAGTGCAATAAAAATTGGAGAGGAACAATGTCAGAGCCCGTAATTGATTGGGTTGGGCCGGCTTGGTTCGGCTTGGGAACATGCTGGACCGGCCACTTGGGCCGCCCAATGTGCGCTAGCACGTGCGACGGGAAGGAGGACTCCTGATAGCAGTCGTCTTCCTCGCTGAGTCTGTCATGGAAGAGGAGTCCTAAGGCTCACCGGACTCCAGTGAAAGCCCGAGGACTCCGTCTACCCCACTTCCTTCAAGCCCTTGCTCATAGATTCCAAACAATCCTTGCCTGATTTTCTTTGTTTTTCGAGTTCTAAGTCAGGATCCTTCTTCCTTGATTTGTTGTCGGAGAGCCACCGAAGCGCCTTGCCGGACCGAGGTAAGGCTCCTCCTTTTCATTCTCTTTCTTCTCTACTATTTCCAGCCTTGTTCGCCGTGATTGGAGTTGGTGCATCACTAGAAAATCGTTGAAACAGGGATGCCCTGTTTCGGTCTTCATCCTCTTCTTTTCCGTCGCTGCCGGCCGCTGTTGAGTGGGCATTGGGCCATAATGGCCGCCGCCCCTTGGACCTGCGAGGGGGAAGAGAGGAGACAACCAATCGTGAAGAGTGGAGACAAAGAGTTTCTCTCTCTTCTTTCCTCTTCTTTCTTTCTCCCTCCTTTCTCTAATTCTCTCTCTAATTTCTCTCTCTTTCTTCTTCTTTTTGTTTCTTTCTTTTGGTGTTTCTCTCTCTAGTTGACTCGAGTAGATGGTAGAAGGGACTCGGAGGATGTGGTGATGGATCCCTGGTGGACGCCGGTAGGTAGTCTAGGTTACTAGTCCACTATTTTATTCTATTTTTTGATAATTAAGTTTGATTCCGTAAAGAAAGAGTGATCTACATAAGAAGGTTCTAATTGGAATACTCTGCACCCAGTAGGAGGGTCCTAGTGTTCTCATTGTAGACCCAGGTTGACCCCAATAGAGGATTCTAGACCAATGTTGCTGCGACCAACCGTCACGCTAGTCTTACCCCAACCATCATCGAGTACCATTGGACTCTATCATTATGAATCTCAACTGTGTTATCTGTACCGTGGACAGAGGCCCGGTTTGAGGGAGCTTTTGGAGGGCCAAAAAGCACTTTCTGGCCCTCCAAAAGTACTTTTGAATGAAAAAGGATGTCTAGTAAAAATTTCGGAAAGCTGTTTTAACTTTTTCAGAAAGCTGAAAACAACTTTTTTGGAGATGCTCCATTTTGGAGCTTTCCGAAAATACTGTTTTCAGTTTTGTCGGAAAGCTATTTTTTTGACCAAAATATCTCTATTTAAAAAACTATTTTTTCTCCCAAAACCCTCCATCCCACCGCCTCTTCCTCTCTCACCCTTCCCCCCCCCTCTCTCTCTCTCTCTCCCTCTCTATCTCCTTCTTCTTCTCAATGCTGCTGCCCCATGTTCCTTTGTTTTTTTTTCTTTGTTTTGGGAGGATGCTCGTGGTTACCCACGGTGGCAACCACCATGTCGGCCATGGGTCACCATGCCGGCCACCACTCGTGGCCGGCGGCCCCTTCGTAGGTCGCGCCGAACCGTGGAGCCGCCGGGCTGGGCCGTGGGGTGGTCGGGCTTCCGCAGCCGCAGGACCGTGGCGTCCCAACCGCGGGACCGGGGAGCTGTGGGGCGAGCCGCTTCAGCTCCCTTCCGCCGAGCCCAGCCGCGGCGTCCCAGCCGCAGCGAAGCCTCCATGGCAGTGGAGCTGTGGGGCGGCGATGTCCGCCTACGGTGGTGGCGGGCGAGCCACCTCGGCTCCCTTCCGCCATGCCCCCTCCCACGGCTACCGGTGGCGCTGGAAGCCGCACAGGAGGGGAAGAAAGAAGAAGGGGGGAGAGGAAGGAAGGAGAAGAAGAGAAGAAAAAAGAAAAGAAAAAGAAAAGGAAAAAAAAGAAGAAAAAGAAAGAAAAAAAAGAGAAAAAAATAGAAAAATAGAAAAGAACAAATAAATAAATAAATAAACAAATGTATAAATAAATATGTATATAAATGAATGAATGAATGAATAAATAAATAAGATAATAAATAGATATATTTCAATGAATAAAATAATAAATAAATAAATAAATGCATAAATAAATATATATACGAATGAACGTATAAATAGATAAATAAAAAAATAATGAGTAAGTGGCAAATAATCTGATCTTTATGATAGTGAATTTGTCACCATTGCAAATAGTTAAGTAAAGAGATAAATGGTCATTAGAAGGATGAAAAATTAATTTATACTAATAATTATAATATTTTATATATTTATTATTATATTATACTATAAATATAATATTATATTACATTATATCATAATACCTTAATATGTTATGTTAAATAATTTAATATTGTATTATATTATGAGAAATTAATTGATACTAATAATTATAATATTTTATATTTTTATTATTGTATTATGCTATAAATATAATACTATAATATATTATATCATAATACATTAATATGTTATGTTAAATAATTTAATATTATGTTATATTATGAAAAATTAATTTACTCTAATAATTATATTATTATTATGCTATGTTATACAATGTTTACTATATTATAATAATATTATTTTACATTACAGTAATATTATACTATATCGTATATTATGTATTAATATATATTATGTTTTATTATTCTCTGTTGTACAATACTATGCAATGTCCTTTATAGTAATTTTATCATACAAAAGTATTTTCTCAGTTTGTTTACCAAACATATGTTAAAGTACCACAACACTTTAGAAATATAGTTACCAAACAGCAAACAGCTTTTTTTAAAAGCTCTACTTCAAACAGCTCTACTTCCAACACCTCTACTACTAACAGCTCCTTAAAATAGGGCCTGATTCTTGTTTTATGAGTTGATTGGTTTGATTGCCAGAGCGGACCGACCTACATCATCGGACGCTGCTACCTAGTCCACCCTATCCGTCTACAAAAATCGTTAGTTGAGAGAGTTGTTGCATAGTCCCAGATTACTACGTGATGGTGGACCCCTTTAGTGGATCAGTAGAGGATTCTAGATTGTCGGATACCTTAGGTAATATTTAATGTTAACTTGATTATGTAGGAGAACAATCTTTTGGATAAGAGGACATTGAGTAGGATTTTGCGCACCTCGGTTCGTAGATTACGGTGTGGGTAAGTGATCAATCTGTCTGGATTGCCAGCAAAGAGGTAAGAATCCTTGTACACCGGTCTACATGGTATAGATGTTTTTGTACTTATATATGTATGATATGCTAATGATTCAGATATATAAAAAGTAATAGTAGCTTTATGATGGTTTTTGTATCAAATCATATTTTAATCATGTATGATTGTAATTGATAGTATGATGGATGCATATATGAGCATAATTTATATTTACATAATTGGACTAATGGATGTCGTGCTTTGGACTAACCATGTTATATTGATTGCCCTATCACGGGTGAAAAACGTGACTGTGGTTAGTTTAACGCCAAAAAAAAATGTTTAAAAAGAAATTGATGTGTGGATGTGAACTTGATTAAATAAACAAAGACTTCGGATTCGTCTCATTATCATTGGTTGCCCCGTCATAGGTTAAAAATATAAAACAACTATTTGCCCCATTATTGGTTAGAAATGTGAAACTATTGTTTGCCCCGTCATAGGCTAGAAATATGAAACTGTTGTTTGCCCCATCACAGGCTAGAAATGTGATACTACTGGTTGCCTCATCATAGACTGAAAATGTGATACTATTTGTTATCCTATCACAGGCTGAAAATGCGATACTGTTGGTTGCCCCGTCACGGGCTGAAAATGTGACCGAAAATTAGCCCAAAGTTAAAAAAATAATTTATCTGGGTCAAGTTAAAAAGAAATGGAATGAAAAGCATTGAAAATACTATTAAAAAGTGATGAGATATTGTATGCTATATCATTCTTGGGAGGATGGATTTCTATTGATCTTTGATGTATATATTTATACTAATTATTCAAGCATTATTGAAAGTTGGTTTGTGATTTCATGTTGTGTGCAACAATTTCTTATGGTTTTCAAACTTATGGTATTATTGTGTTGGTGTGAATGTGTGGAGATTCTTACTGGATTGTAAAGCTCACAACCCCTTCTTCTTTCTCTTTTCAGTGTTTCAGGTTGCATAGTATATAGATATAGTTGAGATCATAGGCTGAGGGAATGATTAGATAGAGCATCACTGATACTAGTTGGATTATCAAATTTTGTAATTAGACCAACTTTATCATTTGGTATGAATTGTGATTATTGTTGATTACGGACATTGAGATTGTAATATATTTTTAGGCCTTGCATATTCTTTAAGGCTCTGCTCTAGGAAGTGTGTGGCCGTATTGCGTGCCAGATCTGAATTTTGGGTTCGGAGCATGACAAACGATGAGAACAAATTAGCTTGGTAGTCATCAATTAGTCCTGGAGCAAAGTCTGAAGTTTCATACTGCTCTCAATCACCTTGCCAGTGCATAAATTGGAAAGTGCAAATAATTCATTTTTGGAAAATATTGCATCATTCATTTTCTAATTAGGCATTAAGTAAGAATTTTCTCTGCCAAAAAATACTACGAGAACAAATATATATATATATATATATATATATATATATATATATATATATATATATATAAAGAAAAGGATAAAGGAAGGGAGAGCCACTTGCACCCTAATTAGCCACATGAACACTGGGATAACCCCCAACTTATATACATTATAAAGTGCAAGTTGTCAATTCCATCTAAAAGTTTTGATCATTTTGCTTACCAGAAAAAAAAATTGTTCAATGTACTTGGAAAGAGTTAAAAAAATAAAAATTCTAAGGTTTGCTACTGTCACAGTTTAGGGCCTCGTTCAAAAAGACTAACTAAAAAATATTATTTGAATTTCTTGGCCTTGTGCAAGTACCTAAGATCTACCCAATACATAACCAATGTGCATTAAATATACACCCGCATGAATCCTCATATGCTTTTCCCATTTAAATCCCAGCACCCTCACTAGGCCAATGATCTAAATCTATTCAAAACTAATAACAAGTATCACGATCGGCTCATGATCAACCCTCATAAACCGATGCTATAGTATCTCCTATTCCATATAGGTCATGGGTCGGATCCGTTCTGATAACATTTATCACAACTAAGATTTTATCCAAAAAGGCTATCTAAAGATATTAATCGAAATTTTTGGTCCTATCTAAATATTTAAGATCTACCTAGTGCATAATTGATGTGGGATTAAAAAATATATTCGCACGAATCTCCACAGTTATGAAATGATTCAACGACCTCATCGATGCATCGTCCCAGCACAATGATGACCATCAATGCTCTCGTAAAATCTTGTAGTGGACTCGCACATTGTAACACCGTATCAAGTTGTACCTGTGAAATTGCCGAAGAAATGGTCGATTTCAAGTCCTCCAATAGAGAATTGTGGTCCAATGGAAAGAGCAAAACATTCTTCCACAGAGGTTGGCATCCATGCATGCCCTTTTCTTGTTTATGAATCAATTGTAGTGGCTCTCCCTTCCCTTTGAGTTCTCTTCACCCTTTGTTTTGGTTTTGGTTCAAATGGTTGCAAGTGAGAAGAAAGAAGTGGTTGTGGAGAAGGAGAAGAGCGAGGACATAATCACTGCCGTTTATAAACTCCACCTCCATTGCAAGGAATGATATCACGCAGTTGCGAAGACAATCATAAGAACCCATGGTGAGTTTAGATGACTGAACTTAACATCTGTACCTTCCTTTGTCATGGCTATCTCAATGATCAGCTTAATTTGAGTCGTTTGGATGCAATACTGTAAATAATAGTTCTTAAAGGTGTAACGGGCACGCTAACCTTGTAATTTTATTTAACAGGAGTTCGTAAGGCGGATATCGAAGTCGACAGGAAAGATTTCGGTGAAGGGCGTGTTCAACCCTGGGAATATTCACAAACGAATAGAAAAGAAGACCAGGAAGAAACTTATGCTGATATCACCCAAGCCAAGGAGGAGGATGAGCCAATGTTTACACTCATCCCAGGAGGCCGTGAAAAGGACAGTCATAAACGTTCACATTCACTGTAAGAACTGTGAATACGACCTTCAGATGAAATTGCTAAAACTCAAAGGTGTGGATTTTTTTTAAAATCACCATCTTATAATGATCTGCTAAATGATTTCTAGTTCTTGTGGTTGATAAAACAGGTGTTCACACTGTTAAAATGAATTGAGATGCGCAGACTTGCACTGGGGTTGGCACCTAGAGGAAAAGAAGTTGATTGAATACATTCGCAAGAAGACACGCAAGCATGGAGTAGTTGTACCTCAAGAGATCGATTAGAAGGTCGAAAAGGAAGAGGAAAAAAAAGAAAGTTGAATTGAAGGATGGAAAGAAAGAGTAGAAATGGTTAAGCAGAAAGAGGAAGTGAAGAGTAAGGATATAGTTGTCCCTTCATCCACTGCACAGGGGCGGCCCAATACATTTGGAGGCCTAAGGCGAACTCATTGGAAGAGGCCTTTTTATTATTATTATTTAAATAATAAATTTTTTTAATAAGTATAAAAATGTTTAAAAATACATTTGGGGGCCTAAGCGAACTCATTAGAAGAGGCCTTTATCGATTTTTTTTTTTTGAGTTTTTCATACCCACTGTCACGCCCCCGCCTGCGCGAGGCACGTGAGGCACCTAGTGCCCACGTGGGGGCCACATGAGGGGGAACCGCGGGGCTCCCCTGCCAGATATTGTCCGGTTCTGGGGCTTCACGCAAGCGTCCTTCACCCCTCCCCGGTTTTGTTTTCCACCCAAAACGCGTCTGCAGGATTAGGAGACACCCGCCTCATATGCCCAGGCTCTGGAACGAATCTTTCCGATGTGGGACTATTGGGCCTCACACCCTTCCCACCATCGGACAAGAGCCGTCCTCGGCTCTGATACCAAATGTCACGCCCCCGCCTGCGCGAGGCACGTGAGGCACCTAGTGCCCATGTGGGGGCCACATGAGGGGGAACCGCGGGGCTCCCCTGCCAGATATTGTCCGGTTCTGGGGCTTCACGCAAGCGTCCTTCACCCCAAGACGCGTTTTGGGTGGAAAACAAAACCGGGAAGGGGTGAAGGACGCTTGCGTGAAGCCCCAGAATCGGACAATATCTGGCAGGGGAGCCCCGTGTTCCCCCCTCATGTGGCCCCCACATGGGCACTGGGTGCCTCACGTGCCTCTGTCACGCCCCCGCCTCTGCGCGGAGCACGTGAGGCACCCAGTGCCCACGTGGAGGCCACATGAGGGGGGAACACGGGGCTCCCCTGCCAGATATTGTCCGGTTCTGGGGCTTCACGCAAGCGTCCTTCACCCCTCCCCGGTTTTGTTTTCCACCCAAAACGCGTCTGCAGGATTAGGAGACACCCGCCTCATATGCCCAGGCTCTGGAACGAATCTTTCCGATGTGGGACTATTGGGCCTCACACCCTTCACACCATCGGACAAGAGCCGTCCTCGGCTCTGATACCAAATGTCACGCCCCCGCCTCTGCGCGGAGCACGTGAGGCACCCAGTGCCCACGTGGGGGCCACATGAGGGGGGAACACGGGGCTCCCCTGCCAGATATTGTCCGGTTCTGGGGCTTCACGCAAGCGTCCTTCACCCCTCCCCGATTTTGTTTTCCACCCAAAACGTGTCTGCAGGATTAGGAGACACCCGCCTCATATGCCCAGGCTCTGGAACGAATCTTTCCGATGTGGGACTATTGGGCCTCACACCCACAGTCATATTTTCTATTAGACATTTTAATATATAAATAATATTATCAAACTAAGCAATTAAAAAAACATCACAAATAAATTAAAATATAAAAAACTTGATTGTGTCAAGAAAAACAAACTCGGATCCCGACAAGTAGTGCCGAACTTAATTATGTCGAGAAGAGGCCGAATAGTGCCGAACTCGACGGCGAGAAGAGGCTGAACCGCCGAAGTCATAAGTCACAACCAACCTACATTTGAACCCAAAAAAAAATCAATTATAATGTCTCTAACTTGATTAAATAAAAATTAATTGGACCAAAAGATTAATTAGTAAACTAGCCTAGAAGCTAACAGAGGAGATACGGTGGATTAGATTCTCATATCTCACCGGTCACCACTGCCTGGGAATTGGGAATTTGGGATCAGTGATTCGGTGGGATGCTCACGGTCCAAGTGTCCAACGGAGGATGGTGGACTTTGGTCCTTGGAGCGACCGAGCGAGCCGAGCTGCTGAGTGCCGAGGAGCGGAGGAGGCCGGAGCGGCGGAGCTCGGAGGAGCCGAGGATGGCGAGGATGGCGAGGACGGCGAGGAGAGCTGGAGAGGACTCCTCTCAGAGGAGATCCGGCCGGCGACTCGCCACTCGCTGGGTCTTCCGTCGGCCGGAGGCCCGGAGGTTGGAGGACAGGAGCCGAGGACGGCGACGTCGGCCAGGAGAGGAGATCCGGCCGGCGGTCCAAGAGCTGGAGAGGAGATCCGGCCGGCGGCTCGCCACTCGCCGGGTTCTGCCTTCTTGGAGTTGGAGCCGGAGGAGGAGGACCGAGCCACCGAGGACGGTGGACTTTAGAGCAGAGCCGATTAGCCGAGGAGGCCGGAGACCGAAGGGTCGGAGGCTCAGAGCCTCGGAGGAGCCGAGGACGACGAGGAGCGGTGCTGCGAGTCTGCCGAGAACCGGAGAACGGAAGATTGGGATTTGGGAGAAGGTTCACTGGTTCAGCAATAAAAAAGAAAGCACGGCAGAGAACTGAGAAGGGGGGGAGAGAAGGAGGGAGGAAATGCCCGTTGCCTATCATTTGTCACTGTCGTAGCCGAAGGGCCGAAGGGGATGCCGGATGCACTGTAGCGGCGTAGCAGCCCGGTACTGGTAGCCGTCGCCCACTGCTCAATGCCCAGCTACAAGCCTATGACTCCAGCTATCGGATGGGAAAGGGTCTTTCCGAAAGGCTGAAGGCTATCTTCTGGCTCTGGATTAAATAAAAAAAAAACTATGCGGTGGGGAGTGGGGACCGTGGGGTGGGGGCCTTCCATGGGACGGGGGCCTTAGGCGACCGCCTCAGTCACCTAAGGCCCAAGCCGGCCCTGCCACTGCACACATAAACTTGAGTGGTTTAGTGCTGAAAACCCAAATGCTTGTTATGTGATCTAGATGTGAGGTAAATTGGAAAGGATTATTGCTATTTCGCTACGATATTCTCATACTTATTTGGACAAACAGATAGTCTAGCGGTCAGCATCTATAAAAATGTGGATATGCACATGTTTGAGAAATGTTGCGATGTCCCTTCTACAGAAAAATAAATATCGCTATCAGAAAAGTAGATTGATATTAAGTTTAAGCAGAACATGTCACATTATTAAAGAAAAAAACTAAGGAGAATATTTAGTGTATGTAAAGAATTAAGCAATTATATCAGAAATCAAACCAATTAAATAGAGGACTACGACTATGACTATAGGTTGAATTAAGCAATTATATCAAAAATCAAACCGAATAGAGGACTACAACTATGACCATAGTTTGGGAAGCAACTAACTCATTTGATGGAGGATTCCCACAGCATAAACAACTTTAAGCTTTATGAGTACATTTGTTATGGCATGCATTTTCTCCTGATGACCATTGCACAATCACTGGAATTATATGAGATGCTTTGGCCACGCGAACAGCAGTTTGATGAGGACGCCAGGATTTGTTAAGTTAGGAAAAGTGAAGGCAAGGCAAAAATCATGGAACTACTAATGAGAAGAAGCCTGAAGCTACTTTTCTATATAACCGACCATATGTGATGAGGTTCTTTAAACGTTTGTTTTTTGTTAGGCAGCACCATCAAGACATGTAGAATAAATTGTATCTCCCCAAAAGGTGAGATGCTTGATGAACGAAAGAAACATAGTATTGCTTCACAAATTTTGATTCCACTATCGACTGCATTCAATTTTAGGAAGTTGCTTTCGGCATGGATATTATACCCCTCCTTTGAATCTCTAAATTTTTCAAAAGATAGAAAGAAATTAAAACAAGACCATGTCCTGTCCAAAAATTGGATCTCCACATATTGAAACCCCTATGGGAGAGCCACTGCTGCAACAGACTGGAAATATCCAAAGAGAAAAAAAGTAGAATAATCAATAAAAATTGTCATAAGTGGATAATCTTTTCTCACTTCATCAGAATCAGAATTCATATAGGATTGTCAAGCTTGTTTAGGATGAACCCTTCAGCAAATAAAACTTTATTGAGCGGAATACTGTTCAACCATGAAACGTAGTTAATCAATACTGAATTGAATAAACTAAATTGCATCGCTTACGAGCCAATATTTCCCCAGTACACTAGCTAGGCAGTAAAGCTTCATGGTGTCCATTTTGTCCAGCTTAATGCCTCCTTATGTACTTCGAAATATTTATACCATGAAACGACAGTGGATAAAGAAAATGGAGTCCAAAGCCCACAGGACACATAGCTGAAGTCATATGCTTAATTAGTCACTCCCCAATCCCCATAGTAGGAGATCACAACAGAAGGCAAGAGACATGATAAATATAGATTATGGCATTATCATAATATTGCTTCCTTTTCATAGGGAGTGCATGGTTAGTACTCAAAAGACCTTATCCCACATAGGTTATATTGCCTTTAACTCAAGGAGATCAAAATAGCTAGTTTAGGAAATACCGTTGGATCTGGCAAACTACGAATTTATGCAGCAAACACATGCATCTTCAATGGTGTTTTTCACTGAAATTTTTGAATTTAATCATAACAAAGTTAATTTAAATTTACAGTGACATAGAACTAACTAGATTTGCTTCAAACTTTGGTCTAGATCATTTCCATGCGAACTGATTCTACTAAATCTCGTCTCTTTATATCCAGATATTTGTAAGTTTTATTTTTGGAGAAACATGTGTAGCCAGTGGAATGAGTTAAAAGCTGTACCGCTTCAAAGTATAAAGATCCATTTGTCTATTGAGCAACTAACAAGATGAAGTGGATGTAGCGAAAAACCTGGTGGAAGATAAATTCCTTTCTATGAGAGATGGAGGATATATTTCTTAAGATAACTGATCTCCCATTAATGTTTTGTTGAGAATGTTCAAATGGCAAGCATTTAATTGTCCCAAGTTATTTTCGTTTCCGTATTCATCTACTTATCGAAAGTGTTTGAAGGGAATCAAACTTATTCCATCATGCGATTATTTTTAAACAACTGATGCAAAGCATCAGATATCTTCCCAACTCAGGAGTCCTCACAATGAATATACATTTTGCTTCACAATTCATCAACTGCTATTCATCTGGAAAGTAATTAGTTTATGTGATTATTATCATATCGATGCATAAATGTGGTGGCAATCATTTATTTAATTAATTAAAACTCTTAAACAACTTGCTTGGGTTTTAATTTTATATGACGCCAAACAATGATAATATTTTCTATGTGGTCATTTGAAGAGAAAAACTGCTCTTAGTTGCTTCTATGACTTGTATTTATGTCTATGTATCTATATTCATATCTGTATCTATCGGTCTTACAACGCGGAGACAAGCATAGATTGTGTTCATGAGTGTGTGGGGACGACTTCAGGACTTCGACAAGTTATTTTTCCTAGAGAATCAAAAATAATTTAAGACCAATGGAATCAGTGATAGAGGTGTAATAATCGATCATGCCAGTAATCAATTGATGTTAATTACCCCTTCTTCAAAAATAGCTAAGTCAGCATTCTGTGAAGATTATCATGTTCTACCAGCAATATTTACAGTCCCTCCAGTGAGGAAGTATTCAGTATGAGATTGTGATAAGACCAAATCTTAATAGATATGAACAACTTCCCTTATGCTATAAATAAACAGTCAAGTAGAATAGAAATTCAGATTGATCCAACACAGACTACTGAATGTGAAAAAGGCACAACCAGACTGAACCAACAACGATAGTTCAAATGTTCACAAACCATATCACGAATAGCATGAGCTAAAATACCTGAAATATTGTGAAGAAAAAACTTTCTAGACTACAAATGACAAGTTTCAAAGCATAAGAAATCAAGTACAAGCCCAAATGGATCCATATTAACAGCTTGGTAATGGTTATTTTTTTGTTATTATTGCTGTACAATCAGACATTTGCTCATCTGGCTCAAGTTATCCATATTGAAATTTAAAGATGCCACAATACGGTAAGGTGTTTATTGACATATCAGGACTTTTTTGACATTCGCATTTATTCAAACTTCATTTGATTTCGCTTTATGGATTTCATCAAATAGCTTTGGGATCAACCTGAATCAAAGCTTAAAAGTGATTATGAAGAGACATAGTTTGCAACTTGGAAAATCTCAAACTCTTAATAAATATTTTCTAAATTCTATACCAATTAGCTGACAGAGTTCGATGACGAATTACTTTTGATGCAGTTCAACTAATTGGAAACAATTGTGGAGAATATGCATTTTGTGGCCGGTGAAGAATAAGCTTAGAGGACTCTTACAAAGCATGGATTGTTTTGTTCCCCCAAGGTAGTACTTGTAAACATAAACAGCTCTGCTGCTTCCATGAATGTGCAACTATTCAAAACCTTAGCATTATGTGATTTTGATGATAAAAGGAAAGAAAAAGAGAAAAGAAGATGGAAATGTTCAGAAAGTGATGATTTTAAGCATTCAAAGACCTTCTTCATGAAACCCTAGTATATGCACTAAATCTAAAGCAAACGATATGAAGATTTAGCTCAAAGCAATCATAAAAACCACGTTAATTGTAGAAGAGGCAGCACCAGAAGGAAGAAAACAACCAATGTAACCAAGTGCAAATCATGCGATTCGACATGCTCAGTTAGTGACTGTTACTACCAAATTTGCTGATTATCACTTACCATTTGGTGTTGCAAATGACGTGACATGATGAACCCATTTCTATATAAACTCCTGCTAGTCTACTAGTGAAGATGACCGAAATAAGCTAAACAATGAAAACATCGCATAAATATAGGAGCCAGCATTTACTTTTTCTTGACATTGTTGCCTTCAATGCACAACCCAAAGGAATCTTTGAATGTGCTTGCTCCAAGATTTCATGGAGACCAACATTTTATATTTCAGATGCAAAGATAGAGAGCGAGAGGGTGAAGATTCCCCAGGAGCTTGTTCCGAGAAAGTAAGAGCTCTTTCTATCGAAGGCATGCACACGCGAGATTAAATTAAGACCTCCGTTTCAATTCCCAGAGAAGAAACCCTAGCCCATCATGTCCTACTTGTTTTTATTCTTTTGGTCTTACTGAAACATCTCTACAATGTTACTAAAATTCAACCTCCCACATCCCTGTTGCTTCGTTTCTCCATTCCTTATATTGTATTGCTCTATTCTTTTTAGTAATAGAAGCCCATGCGTAGCACTTCACCCTCCAAACAATCCCGGAGAAACCCACATCAAACTCCAAATAGATAAGTAGACATGAAGTTTACCACAAAAATAATATGTAGACACGAAAGTTGAAGTGGGAATTCTAGTGGTGGATATATTTGGATGGTGATGATAATGGAAGGAGAGGAGGAGAAATGATGGACATATAAGGGTGATGATGATAGTAATAAACAAGTGTCAAGGCCTGCGGCCTCAAACCCATTGCTTATGAAGAGAGAGTTTCTATAACAGCAGCAACAGCAAACCGAGAAAAATGAAACATAGAAGCAGTAGAAACAGAAAGCCCAAGAGACCAAAATATCAGAACAAACAAAAAGCTAATTGTACATGGATATCGTCAAATTTGCATGCTAACCTTTGCAGCAGCCAATGGTCCATCCGATGTCTGGTGTCATCTCCCTTGTCCTCAAATCTCCAATAGATCATTTCTTGATTCACAGTTACACCACCATCAGTAAGGGGTCCGGCCGGTCGCACCTCCGGCCCACCCGTGCCCGTCCACCGGCAACTGGCAATTGGCCATGTTGAACGGCAAATTGAAGAAGGGCAGCCCGGAGGACGGGTCAGGGAACGGGTTCCCCCCTCCGCCGCCGCCGTCGCCGCTCCCGCCGTCACCGCCTGACCCCTGGGACGCAGGTGGTTGCATCTGCGGTGGCGGCTCCTCCTCCTCGAGCGGGAGCCGCTCGTACGCGATGTTGGTGAACGAGGCGGCGATGACGATCACCGGGCCCGCAGCGAAGAGGGCACCGACGACGTTCCCGCCGACCACCTGCCCCTGGCCTCCGGCGAGGAAGATGGTGAGGCTGGTGGCCCCCGGCGGAGCGGGGGGTGGGAGGAACGAGCCGGAGAGGGAGAGAATCTCGAAGCGGCCGTGGAGGGTGACGACGGCGCCGGGGGCGGAGGGCTGGCGGAGGCTGACGTTGGTGACGGTACCGCTGCCGCTGAGGACGCAGATGCCCCGCTGGCGACGGCGGGCGTACGTGGCGACGCAGTCGAAGACGTCGCAGCCGCCGCCGACCTCGAGGATGTGGGCCCTGAGGGCATTAGCGCTCTCCCTGGTGATGATCACAGGTGGCTTGGGCTTGTTCTTGGAACCTGGGGGGCGGCCCCGGGGGCGCCGACCAACCACGTCTCCCGGCCCGGAGCACGCAGCGACGAGCTCGAGGCCCTGCGGAGCCGACGACGACCCGTCGCGGTCCGCGGCGCCGGCGAATTGGCCGTTGCGGTCGCCGTCGTTGTTGTTGTGGTCGTCATCAGAGTCGGGGTCGTGGCGCTGCTGGAGGTGGAGGTCGGGGTGGCGGTGGAGCTGGTGGATGAATCTGGAGGCGGTGCCTAGATCCAGGCCAGCCATGGCCTCATCCAAGAAAAACAATAATATGAGAAAAAAATAATAGGAGAGCTGTTTTTAATTATAAAAAAAAGGGAAAAGTGTGGGAAATCATATTTAAAATAGAGCTTTTTTTTATGTTTTTTAAGATTTAAAAAGAACGAGGTGAGAAGGGAAAAAAAAAGAAAACAACTAGGGGAGAGGAAGAGAGAGAACAGGATGAGCCCCAGTGGAAGGGAGTAGAAAAAGAACAAGGATCGAGTGCGGAGAAAGGGAGGATGGAGGGACAGAGAGAAAGAGCGAGGTGCGAGGTTCCCCAGGAGTTGATGAAATGGATAAAATAATATATAGAGGGAGAGAGAGAGGAAGGGGAGGAGAGGGAGCAGAGGCGCGTGCGTGTGCGTGTGCGTGTGCGTGGGATGGAAGAGAAAGGGGGTCATGATATGCGTATAATGTTGATGGTGACATCTTCTAGGGTTTATTACATCTCCTAAACTAGGGTTAGAGGTGTCTTAACTAGGGTTTAAGGCGGTTGACGTAGGGTTAGATTGAGAGTGGGAGCAAGCAGATGGAGGGTACTGCGGCGGATGGGACCCACTCCTCTCTTTCTCTTTCTTTCTCTCCCCTTAGTCTGAAAGGAGGAGCTCAGCTTGTCGGCTCCGGCTAGGGTTCACTTTGCCAGTTTTTATCAGATTGAGATGTATACCGCAAACGCTAGCATAAAAAATCCCATGAAGACTGTTGATTTGTAGTTCGTATCTCAAGAGATAATATCGTAGAAGACCAAATCCAAATGACTTCGAGGTTTTCCATTAGTCGGTTCATGGGTAGAATTTTTTAAACGACTGTCCAAAAGATAACGTTGCCTATTAATTTGGGTCAACTAATTGTTGCTTCTTACGTGGGTTTAGAAGATAGCGGTTGTCGCATTTAATGTTTAGTGCAAGTCGGCAACAATCAAATTGCTGATAATTTCATAATGAGGCGTGACTAAGATCTAAGGAAACGAAGATGAGTGATTTTGTTAACGAAAGCACGATCTATATATCATGCGAAATTTATTGGGTTAACTAATAGACAACCCACTCACATTGTCATATAGGAAGAACTCATTATTCATGGGTACAAAATTTAGTATACCCTTTAGGTTTTATTATATTCAACTAACTTTCTTTTAAAAAAAATAATTGTCTATTTTTGAGTTGATATTCTTAATTTATTTTTAACCAATCTTCCCTTGCCGAACAAGAATCAATAAAAATATCAAAATCTATGTTTTATAAATATGTGCCTTCATGTGCATAAATACGCCTGCTTCTCACATATAAACGAGCCACCGATGAGTAATTGTGATTGATATAAGAACAAAGCACATGCACATATGTCCACCCAAAAGTTAGCACTGAGATAAAATGACATTTACACAGAACTTATATAAAGTTTGGTGCTTGAACCATGCTCGAGTGAGCTAGAAGGAAAAAACAAAGATAAATTTAAAATTTAAAATTGAAATTAAAATAACTCACTAGTTGTGAGAGTCGCCTTAGCGGACTAACTTGATAAAAGAGATTAAATTTCCCAAGAAAAGTAAAACAATAAACTACTAATACACAAATGAATTTGAAGTTTTTCATAAGGAACACAGATTTACTTTAAGGTGAGAATGTTGAATAGTAAAATAATTGAAAACTACTTTTCCCAACGAATTAAAGATAAAACAAGGAATTACTTCTAACACTAAAAAGAGTTTATGAGGCTTTTCAGAAGGAATTCATAGTTACTTTGAGATATCGAAGTTGAATAGTAAAAGAATCTGAGCATAAGACATCTAAGATGTGGATGGTGGGAGGTTTGGAGATACTTTTATTGCATAGTTGCAGGTAAGATAAGTTTTTATCATCACTTTGATTGATTTTAAGGCCATGGCAGCAGGCTTATCGGGTTTTAAATATGAAGGTAACTAAAAATGGCTAGTATTGCCTGCTCCTTACATTGGAAATAGTCTAGACTGCTGAATTTCTAGACATTGTTTTGAGAGGACGTGAGCTTCGAACCTTTTGCTTATTGAAAAGAAAATGTAAAGAACCAAAGAGATTTTTAAAATATGTAGAACTAGGAGAGGTAGAGACATATTTGTGCAGCCAAAGGACACCTACTTGTTTTGGTGGGTCATTGTTGACCCATTTACTAGCAATTTATGCTTTTGAGTTCGAGTGGCTAGTTAGCATGATATTAGAATTAATGTTGCTTGAAGTTATTGGTTTAATTCCTCTCCATGCGATTATCTATTTAATTGATCTGATTGTCAACCTAACTTGTTTGTTGTCTTGCTTATCCTTCCACACATGTAACCCGGATAATATGAGAGGAAGGGACATTAAATTTGTTATACATTGTTAACTTATTTCCTTACAGCTTAAGCTTTTACATTCCAGTAATTAGATAATAAATTAATCTACAAATGAAATACATGTGCCAATTGGATATTGTGGCTCACGGTGTTTGCAGTGGCACTTTGCCTATTATGATGTTAAACTCCTAGAGACAGCCACAAAGTATGCATAAAGCGTAAAGAGATTGCTTTATCAACTTCAAATTCAATTAATTTTGGAGGTTGAAAACAAGAATAAAATCACCCGTTGCTAGTTAATGCAAGAGAGAGAGATTCGGTTTGCTATGCATAGCATAGTATAATATAATGTATGTCATATAATATAATATACTAATATACTATTATATATTAAAATATTATTATAGTATAATATTATTATAATATAATATATTAGTGTAATATAATATAAGAAATAATAATATAATGTAATATAATGCTATCATAATATAATGCAATATAATACAATGTATCTATTATTACCTTATAATATTTTAATATGTAATAATGTATTATCATATATTATTACATAGTATAGTAGTATTGTGTTATAACATATTTTTTTATGATACAATATATCTATAATATAATAGAATTATATTATAATATTTAGTGTGTCGTTAATTTATAATTTCTATATTTTATAATATAATATAATATAATGTAATGTAATAGTGTATTGTTCATTAGCATTTTAGTCACTAAGATTTTTTTTTTTTTAGCCAGAAACAACGTTCCAACATCTGCCAAGTAGAGATTTTGAGAAAAAGCTCCAAAATGGAGCTTCTTCTTAATAAATATTTTTTAGCTTTTTAGGAATCAAAAAGTATTTCTTATTTTTTTAACCAAATACCATCATATCTCCCAAAAGTACTTTTTGCCCTCCTTGCAGCCCCTAGGGTTAAATTGGTGAAGTTTTAGCATTATAATTTAACCTACAACTTAGGTTCGGTTCATTTATCAATGACATCGGCCGGCCTAGTTTTCTCCTTTAAAAAAAAAAGGATAGGCTCAACTGCTTCATGATACATGTAGAATAACTATAATTAAGAGGAAGCTCATAACCAACAACAAACTTTCTCTTTACATGTCATATCAAACTAGAAGCAAAGCATGTTAGTGCTCATTACGCTACTTTTGACAATTAGATATAGCCTTAATTGAACGTTACACGCCAAGATGACTGAGCCACTATGCATGGACTTTTACGACCAAGCAATATACATTCAATCTGCCATTCACATATGGCGATGATTGATATGCAAACAAGTTTGTACCAAACCAATTTAATGGTTCAATATGTGTCAAGTTTTTGATTCTAGTCTATATTGCGATCTCGTATAGATCGCACATGCAAACTTTGGTAAAAAATGTTGAGATCATTTTCTATGCCTATATGGAAAGGGCGTCCAACCAATGTTTCTTTCTCATGCAGAAATTTCTCCAAAGTCCTCCCTAAATTTTTATACCCTAACAAATTTAGGGCATATTTAGTTGGAGAGAGTTGGACTTTGAATTGGAAATAAGTGACTCCTATTTCAGTTGTGATGATCTGTACAAGCGTACGTTTAGTCCCATATCGGCTATACATTAAGTAGATCTTGTATACTTATACAGAGCCAAAGAGCCCAAATAATACCTTTCGACTAGTTTTTTTGGATAAAATCTTAAGTTGTTACAAATGGTATCAGAGCAAAATAGGCTAATGGCCTATGTGGACTAGGAGACTATAGCACAGGCTCATTCGGGCTGATCATGAACCGATCATGGTACTTGTGATTAGATTTGAATAGTTTTAAATCCTTAGCTTAGTGAGGATGCTAGCGCTTAAATGAGAGGAGTATGTGAGGATCCGTACGAGTATATATGTTTAGTCCCATATCGGCTATGCATTGGGTAGATATTGAGTTCTTATATAGAGCAAAGAAATCCAAATAATACCTTTTAGTTAGCCTTTTTAGATGAGATCGTAGGTTGTTACACCAGTTATTTAATTGGAGGGGAGTTCCATCTCATTCCAATTTCAGGAAGGAACGGAAATGCTCCAATCCTCCAAATCCAATCCTAACTCTTTTCTCGTATTCAAATCTAATTTCGATTCCAGACACAAACCAAATATGGTCGGAAATATGATCATTACGATTCTCATTCCAATCTATTTTGATTTTTACTCCGATTGCGAATTAGCGCTCAATAAAAACTAACAGATCCAAATGGAAAATATTCTTGAACATTGCTCGATTATAATTTGAACTTAAAATTTATTTTATTTAGGAAATGGGCTTGCTAAGTAGTGATTGTTATTAGCTTTATACAATGCTGATTACAATTAAACAATATTCATTAACTATAAATACACTGCAGTAGGGGATTTAGAACACGGCTCCGAACTGATTCAATGAAATTGCATCCTTGGACTCGTTAAACTGCCGCCTAAGCCATCATATGTATCTTTCAAACCTCCTTTCCTCCCTCTCCACGCATTGCAGCGAAAACGTTCACGAAAACACGATTGAAACTTCAAACGCGGTGGGCCGTCCAGAGAAATTTTGACCGCATGTAAAATCGCAAATCAAGATCAGCTTCCACCAAATCTCGCCTTGGGAGCTCTGCCGCCATCGCCAGCTCCCACAAAGTAAACGCCAAAGAAGACGGATCACGGCAAGAGGCCTAATCCCAGCTCGACTCGAGCCGAGCCGCCGGCGCCACTCCTCCCGGGTTAGCCGGCGAGGCGACCCGCGGATCACGTGTGGTCTCCCAGGTCAAACAATAACCCCCCCCCCCCCAGAGCCACCGCGTGGCTGTCGGCCATGGGCCGGCTGTCGCTTTCCTCGGGAATCCCTCCGCACCCTGCCCGCATTCCCCGGGCAGCCGGAGACACCACCCCTTCCCGCTCGCGGACCCCGCCCGTTCTGCCCGCCCGTCCAAACCCTAACCCTAAGCCTACAAAAAAGAAAGAGAGAGAGAAGCGAAGAGACTGAGACCCCCGGGGTTTTAGGGCTCGGCCCGCTCGCCCTCTGACACACCGGGGGTCGCTGCAGTCCCCCGAATCCAATCTGTCTGCCTTGCCATCATCCAATCAACATCGCCCACGTCACCAGCTTACGTACCCCTCAGCACGTGGCAGGCCCTGGCATGGGGTCGTACGATACGCTTCTTCGCGGTAGAAGTACCGCCCCCAGGCTTCTTGTCCTCCACTCCGATGAACTCGGCCAAGTTCCAGTGTATAAACACCAGGTTGGGCTATATAATTAATCTCTTCTCGAAAAGCATAAGACGTGCAGGGGTAAAAGATAAAAAGAAGAAATGATGGAGAGCTGGGTTTATGTAAAAGTAAATTAGTTGCCTCGTACAACTGCTAACAAAGACATATGAAAGGATTAATTGATATAGATTAAGGAGACGAGAGCATAGTACGTACATAGTTGGCACTCATTGAATGGAGTTCTTTTTTTTTTTTTTTTTTTGCTTTTTGTAAAGAAAAAAATCTTAGATTAGACAACTGTGTCAAGGTTAGCTATATAATGAGGATATTAATCATAAGGAGTGGAGTAATATGCTTGTCTCGATGAGGGATTTATATTGCCAAAGCTTATCTCCCTGTAATCAACAACAGCTAATATACGTCTGACTTAGTTTTTACCTGAGGGGGTATTTAACGTGCTAGTGCAACAAAGGATCGATGTATTGCTTTGTTTGTTCTTAGATGTCGATGATACTGTTAACTTCTTGAGGGAAGTACGAATTAAAGATCTCGTATGATTCCTTGGAGATAGATGAGCTATGGTGGCTCGAGATCTTAAGCGTACATCATTATTTTCACTGCTTTTGACCGGTTTCAAATTAATATGCATCACATCTTGGGCTCTCAGGAGAAGTGCCATGGAGGGTGACTTGCACCCATTTGTCTCCTTTTGCTTTAAGAATGTGATTAAAATATGTTGCCAGGTATCTCTATGATCAATGTCCCAATCAGTCAATGGCATGATGTGTTAACCACTATTAATCTGCCGATTAAATTTGAATAGTGCCATTAGATTGTCCTCCACTTCCTAACTCGAGTTCTTCTCCACCATGTTAATTTCTACACTCATTTCGATTGGCTAATTACTTTTTCTCCCTTCTTCCTCTTCACCTTTTCATTCCAAAGGCCGAACGAACATCCACATAACAAGACCAAACATGGTAGGCATCGAATTAAGAGTTAAAAAATCACATCCACTTGGAAATCAGAGGATTAATACAGGTCCATCAAAAATGGTAGCACCTATCTTATTTAATTTATTCAACTTTTTCGATGTACTCCTATGAGCCAATGGACATAATTATTCTTAGATTCCTTGCAGTTAAAAAATTAGGAAAGCACTTGAGTTATCCAAACAAGATTGTTAAATAGGCGCTTGACAGTAGTGTTGATTGAGAATTTAAATAAGAGCTGCTTTCTTTTATAATTAATGTCTTTTCTTTGTTTATCATGCAGTGTATTCGACAATTGAATGCCTAAACCTGGGGAAGATTCTTCCATTCAATCATTCAATGATGAGAACTTTCTTAAGGGTTTCAGAGAAAACAACCTACAGATAATGGCTCGCTAACCTGTACATATGTTACTTTTGTTAGCTTTAGCTCTTTATCTGAAAGAGTTTAATATATTAGAACTAGGTGACTGCTATACAAACATTTTTTATATTCATTAACATAGAAGCTTATGTTTTGAAACCGCATGTTAGGTCAAATAGCAGAATATTTAAGCATCTGTAAAGAAATCAATTATGCCATCTGGATAAAATGTATTAGGAAAATGAAAGATGACTATTTACAACTCTTTTTTGTTGTTTGTTGTCTGACCTTTGATATGCATTTGGTTTATATATATATATATATATATATATATATATATATATATATATATATTAGTCTTCCTCTAATTTAAATGCAGTTGATGCTTAACAAAACAGAAGGTAATCATATAAAACTTCTGATCATATATACATTTAGAATATATTAAGGATCCTACCAAAACGACCATTTTGGGGGTTACTGATCTGTTCGGATGAAACCAGATATGGATAAAAGGAGCAGATCAGGATCGGAAAAAAAAAAATAATATCAATAAGATGTTGTATTCAACAGTCAATACGATTCCCCTTGTGTTGTTTCTAATGATTTTCAGTTAAAAAATACTAACCACCGAAGGAATCTCAAATCTATGTATGTTCTTGGCCAAATAGGATTAAACATTAACTTTGTAACTTTACTATCGTTAGCTAGACTGAATATAAATTAGAAAGTGGTCCGTAATATTATTCTGGTGCATAGTTTAAATCGAGTAGTAATTATTTGGGAGGAAAGAAAACTCCTAAGAGTGATTTTTATTAGGTCTGTTCCTCCATGGTATAGAGTTAGGGTACTAATCCAATATAGATACATTCATGTACGCATAGAAACAACAACGACTATGACATTCTAGGCCATGTAAAGAGTCAAGTACTGTAACATATCTCTTTCTGAGGGCTTTGGACTAACCTTGAAAGAGAGGACGTTGTTGCCTATGTTTCTTTTGAGAGGTTGATCACTAAAAAGATTAGGTAGGATGCGGCTGTTCGAATACATATAAAAGCAAACTTAATTAGCTAAACACAAAATCTTGAGGGTACTCTCCTCGGCAAGACTACATAAACCACCTTGCCCTGGGCGCGGCAGCTCCACCTAACCGTGTTGCCATACTTCAACATCAAATTTATAGAATTTAGCTGACAAACCAAGTCTTTAATGATATTTTAGATCATGTTTGCATCGGCCATGATGGAAACCCATATATTACGCAATTAAAGTGAGCTTACACTTATTGTTCCACAAGAAGAGATTATTTATCATGACATGCATGGGACCCTACAATGATAATCATGCACGACACCTATGACAACTTGGATTCAATTGAGTAGAAACTTTAATCAACCTAAAGAATAAGCTGGGATCGGTTACGAGCCCACCCTTGTGATTGATAGTGATTGCTTCCTCGCTTTATCACCTTGTTTAACAAGCTGTATAGCTAGCCTCTCTCTCTCTCTCTCCCTCTCTCTCCAAAGAGGTCCAATAATGAAGACTTTAGATGTACAGACCTTTTCTGATCAACATATGATAGCTACAATTGACCTCGAGTGGTTAGAACTATCTTGCTACTCGGGAAAAGATAGTAATGCTGGTAGCTGTGGTGGTTACATGACCAGTTTTTTATACACAGACCTAAAAGCTTAGATGAAGCATTTGCCGAGGACCAGGAGCTGCAAAAGTGAATGTTCCCGATCTGCATGGCATTTATTATACCTTTCCCCCATCAAATGGTATGCCTGCAAGCCTGCAACTACTCTGCATTGAAATATTACTTATGGGGGAAAAGAAATCATGAACATCTTTTCGCCACAACTAATTAACGTGGTATGGATTAAGTTTGGGCACTGCATCTTGGCTTGGATGGATCAGAACTACATTATAAATGGTCCCAACCCGATCTGTTTGCAGCTCTATTTTAGCAGTAAATGGACGGCTACGAGTTTGAGGACCAGCGTCATGATATTATGGGTTGCATGCCTCCGCGTGCGCCCCTGATGTCCCTCGGCAGTCGAAATATTCGATTTCTTGCGCACGTGCGACTCACAATGCACAAACTCCTAGGGGGAGACCGGCTCCATTATGTGTTGCCGGGGCCGGCCCTCGCTCCCACGTGATGGAACAAGCGTGTGGGGCCTGTTGCATACTTGCATCGATTCACGTAGGGTTTCTTTGGACATCCAAAATAATTCCGGCCCGACTCAGCTAATTGGCACCCCTAGTTTTTTTTTTTTTTTTTTTTTTTTTTGTTGCTAGGACGGATGAATCATACTTGACAAGTACGAATACACCCAATAAAATTAAAAAATAGAATATCTCAGAGTGTCAGGAGCAACTCCCCATCTCCAGCCCACAAAGTACTGCCGAAGTGACAAGTTACATAAGCAGCCACCCAATCCGCAGCCCCATTGGCTTCGCGGTATACATGCTTCGCCTGGAAGGCCCCTCCATCCCTCACCATAGCCCAAATGTCCTGGAGCAATGGGTGGTCACAGCCGTTACCCCTTGGACCCCCCAGATTCAACTGATAATGGTGCTGAGTCACCCTCCAAGATGATGGACCTGGCCTGTAACACGCACCGGGATGGCGAAGACCCGCCCAAGCAGCCCTCAGCTCCGCACTCAGAACCGAAGTGTCAAATAGCTGACTGCCCCCAGCAGCCATAACCCTCGCAGACAAGTCTCGAATAACAAAACCCACACTGCCCCTCGTGCCACCATTCAAGACTGACCCATCAAAGTTGACCTTGAGGAAACTCGGGGGTGAGGGCTCCCAAGTGAAAAACACCATACGGGATGCTACCGAAGCAAAGTGGGAACCTCAGATGTCCTGAGTTGTTAAGATCCCTCCAACAGGAATGGTGTGATACAGCTTTGCCGCCTGCACGCGGGTACTCTCCACCACAAGTCTCGACGACATACGCCGTTCGCCAAAGGTTCGAGCATTTCTGGCCAATTAGATCTGGTAGGATGTACAAATTGCTCGAACTGCCTCCTGATGAAGTACCGGGGACTCCGAGCCCCGATGCATGGCCTGTAAGAACTGGTCCCTACGGTTTCACACCTCCTGCAGGACTCCTGCCAGACACTTAGTCACCCTAGCCCATATGCACTAAAACAAGGCATTGTCCACCGTCTTGTCCATACTACAAACCCCACACTCCAATGGGATCCTTAGTCCTCATCCCCCAAGAACAGCTCTCGTGGGAAAACGGTCCCAGACCACCTTCTAGAAGAACAACGCAACTCTCAGGTGGAGTCCTAATCGCTAGATTCAGGCATAGTCTGGCCCAGGCTCATATTTTCGCCTAAGAATGTTTTGCACCAGTAGTTGCATTGATTCAGGTAGAATTTGTTTGGACATCCAAAATTTTATGTGGAGATATTCCTGGGCCTTAGTACTTACCACCGGACTCCGTCTAAGATGCAGGCTGTGGGAGTCGCACGGCGAATGTTTGGTACAAAAGGAGTTGAAGGCCAACAATTTTTCTTATGATAATAAAGGTGATGATACTTATCTCTTTCCATATATAGGGAGAGAATGTGCACTTGTAAGGACTTTAATTCTCTAGAGGTGGCAACCGTCTGGTCAAGTTCAGTTTGGAGTGAACTCTAGTTGGAGCACAAAAACTGGCTTATTTGTAATTAAGTTTGAAATGATAAATACATGTGTAATCTATTTATTTTATATAAGCCCTTATCCAACCTGCTAAATCAATTAGTGTTTCACTCATCAATCATATATAGAAAAGGAATAAAATAAGGTCAAGAAGAGAGAATATAGAGTTGAGCATCAAAAAAAAAAAAAAGTGTGAGAGAGGTAGACAAATTAAAGTGAAATTAAAAACCTAAAAAACGGGGGGGGGGGGGGGGGACTATGTTGTATATTCCACACTTAGCTTTAGCATTTCCCATCTGAACAATGAACCATGTAGCTGCTAAGATCATCCAAGTTGAAATCTTGATGAGCCTATGACTCAATGTGCTACTATCACTATCTTAGGGAACTCTGACTAGATTTTAAAGGCTTATGCAATCTGGGGTGACTTGTTAGGTACAAACTAAAACTCGACCCATTCATAATCTAGCTGGTCTTAGAAAATTCAAATCTAATGGCATCATAAAAAGCACTCCTACTGCCCTGCAAACTTGCATATCCGGATGTTTGATGGGTTCGAGTTATAAATTACTGCTGCAACTCTCCGACGAGGGCCATGCAAGATGGTGGCAGGACGTATTGAGGATGCATTAGATCGAGAATGCAATAATTGCATTCAGTTCATGGGGCAACCTTCAAGCATTTAAATAGCCTTATTTTATTGAATCTCGGTGCCCCATTCAACTTAGAAGTTTGGATTTGCCTTACTTTGTAGATAACATTTCGCCATTTAACATTCGTTAGCAATCAACCCATGGAAGTTAAGGAGTAAAGGAAGATTAGCATGGATGAGGAGAGGGGGAATTTGTGATGGATGGGAGGTAAAATTTCATTTGTGCAAACTTTCTAATGTGGTTGAACGGGACAGTGCATGGCAATTGTGAATTCTAACCATCCTCCATGCCTAGTGTCGTGCACCGGGCCATGTGCCCCATGTCGTTGACGCGTGCGCCGGCGCCGTTCATTCGCACGAGCGCCTGTGCAGGCCCTCGGCTCATGCAGCGTGCAGGCCGTGGCCCGCGTGCCAACGTCAAGCGGGTCACATGGGCCCAATGGATGCGGACTCATCTTTGCCTGGCCCATGTGACAACTAGAACCAGCACATGCATAGTTAGCTGGGATTAGCAGCACTATGTTTTTAGAGTAAATTACAACAACCCGTTAAAATTTATGTTTATTATATTTGCATCTAATAGTTTTTAAAACTTACTCTTACACCTGGTTAAATTAACCGTATTGGTAAAACCGTTTACCTCATGTGGAAAATCGAAATTGCCTTTAGGTGGGGAAGAGGATGCACATATTTTTTTTTTTGTATCTTAAAATGATTGTTATGTCATTTAAGGTTATTTTGGATATTTTTGAAATTTTTTCTGATATTATATTTGGGTCTAACGGTTTTGACTGATGTTCTGTTCAATTATGAGTTAAAAATGTTAGATAATAATAAACTTCATGGGAGTAAGCATAGGTTTTTTTTTAACTATTGGATGTAAGTGTAATTTATTCATAATTTTAGTGGAGTTTTTATAATTTATTGATGGTTTTATTGCTGCGGCATTTAGATCTCATCTCAAAGATTCTTGGTGCCGCCCATGTGGGCTTTGGGCTGTGCCAGTTCAAGTAGATTTCAGTACTTTGCAGCCTACAAAGAGATTCGGCCTAGCTGCATGGGCCACATTGGTGCGACCCAGGTCCATGCTCTTTGTTGGTAACAAAGCTCGTAAGGGTTCTATATCACTTCCAAGTAGTGTTTTAAGTAGCCAAGCTAGTCTTGGAGCTGCTGGCCTCATACTTGTTTAGAAATGGTTTATGCCCCAGAGTGCATGTTTTTTTATATGATGTTGCTGAGAGGATGAGAAAGTATGGGGGATAAGTATGTCACAAAAAGAGCTGCTCTTGAGCCTTATGAACATGCTAGTTCTTGTCAAGTAACAGTTCTAACAACCAAGACCCAAGACAGTGGAGACCAATAGCTGCATGCACAAGACCCATAAGAAGCCAAAAGTTTTAACATCTAGGATTAAAATATCATTATTACTCTGTTACAGAATCTATAAATTGATCGAGTTAGCTCACATAACAACTAAATCTAGCTTGACCTGGATCCTGTCTGATTTGGATGTGGGGCTGCAGGTTTAGATATAGACTGGACACCTCATCCATTTCCAGGCTGGGCTAGACGTAGGGTCTATGTTTAAGCATAGGCCTGACTGTGATCAAATTCTTGTTGAAGGTCCAATTGGTTGATTTGGACTCAGCAATAAGAGACCCATAGCCAGCCTTGATGGATTCAAGGCCTGCATTTTGGATCCATGGACATGGAGCAGGTCTATTAGAGCGATGATAAAATATAGAATTATTGGAGCGGTTCCCTTGCTTTTTTCAAGGTCTTTATTGCTAAAAATTAAAATATGTCATTCTTTTTGATGAACATTATGTATGCAAGTTATATAGATGAATTATTGGAGAAATATAGAATGATCATGATGGTATCCATCAACTAATCTTTCAAGACAGGTGTTCTATTTATTTTAAAGTCATGTCCATATGAACTCACTGAATTGGACATGCAATGACAAAAGGTCATTAGAATTCAACATCAAGCTGCTGTAGAATTCATAATGCGCTCTAATTTGTGTCATCAATATGCACTTTGGGTTGCATCAGAAAAGTTGCATTGCAACAAGTAGTAAATAATATAATATAGCACCCAAACACCAATGTAGTTTGGTGGGCATGTAAGAAAATCCCTAAAATTAAGACTAACATAATCAAACCTTCCGAACGTTGCCGTGTTTGATAAGCGTTTCTTGCAGTACCTTTGTCTCGTTTCATTGTCTTATAGCACAATTAGTACTTGTCATGAGAACAAGAGTCATCTATACTAAGGGCCAAGAATATCCTTCCGACATGATCGACGAATCAACCAACATAAATTAGCACATCCTAGTAGGTTCACCAATCACGGGACAAAAAAAACTAATCTAGTCATTTAACTAGTCTAAGTTAATGAAAGGATCGATTGGGTCCCCCACCCCTTGAATATAATTATAAGCTGACCAAATTAAACACACTTCTAATAACAGTAGGATTTTTTTATATTCGTATGGATGATTATAGACTCGGAACTAGGATAGGAGTTGTTCCACCAAGGCAAATTACTTTTCTTGTTTGTTGGAGGCAAGAGCTTCTGACTATGGAACCAAAGTTAAGGAGGTCCCAAGAAAGAGAGATTAGGTTAGTTTTGGTACAGGGAAGGCGAAGCAAGCTATGGTGAAGCAACTTTTCGAAGCATTGTTGGCTAGCCCAAGAACAATTGCCAAAAGCCATAAAATGACAATAGTAAAAGATGGGTATTACAATTATGGATAGTACAAGTCTATCATGTAGTAGCCATGACCGAGTTCTAGTTTTAACATTTTATAATGGATTAGGAAGACTTCAATGGGGACGTATGTGAACAGGGAAGAAAGCTTAAGGGTGGAATTCAATGGAAATGACCAAGAATTAGATAATGGCGGGGGTCTTGCTCATGACAGTCTATGTCCACGAAGATGGAGATCGACTCTCTTATGGCATTGAAATTGTCGTGATATACAATGAGATGTTCACCTTTTTCTGTGGTACTTTTCACATTAACCAAGCAGTACGTTCACTCTCAAACCAACATGCTGGAAAAACTTTTGATACCAAGCACAACCTTGTTATATTTCGGCCACTACACTTGGATCGTATATTGTCTCAGAATATTGCTGAAATCCTCCTTGGCAATCTAACTCAATGCTGCTTTCTTAATATATTTAGGTTTCCATTGTTGACCGACCTTTTAAGCTCCCGAAGAAGATCTGGAATCTTGGCTGTTCCCATGAATGCTTGTTTCCATCCTAGTCTCCAGCCCTTGTATGTTGCACTGTTAATTTATTATCAGGCATTCCAATATTGTTGGCTTCCTAATTCTTCCCATATGTTTGTTGTCTTCCCAGAACGCATTGTCCATGAAGAATAAATGGAAATATATAATCCAAAAGGATAAGAAGGATAAGTTGCTTTACTGACTATTCGTTGCACCATAAAATGCCATTTCACACTGACATGGATCTACAATTCTGGTCCCACCCGGCCATTGTCCATCGAACAGCTGCCATGCTTTGGGATGGCATTCAGCACGCACCATGAACCGGTATAGAGTCAAGAGAACCAAGTATATTCTCTCTATAAGCCTCTTCTCCAATAACAACTCAGGACCTCATCCAAAATAGCTAGCCAGAAGATATTATTTGGGTTCGTTGATCCTGTATAAGTACTCAAGATATACTCAGCGAATAATCGATATGGGACTAAACACACGCCTGCACGGGTCCTCACATACTCCTCTGTTTCAAGCTCTGGCGTCCTCATCAGGCTAAGGGTTCAAATCTAATCACAAACACCACGATCAGCCTCAATAAATCCGTGTAGCAATGTTTCCCAGTTCACGTAGGTTATGGGTCGGGTCCGCTCTGATACCATTTATAACAACTCAGGACCTCATCTAAAATGGCTAGCCATAAGGTATTATTTGGGTTCCTTAACCCTGTATAAGTATCCAAGATTTATCCAACGACTAATCGATGTGGAACTAAACATATGTCTGCACGGGTCCTCACATCTCCCATCTCTGGCGGGTTTCCTGCTTGCTACCCTGTGATCGAGAGGATGGAGTAGTAAACAAATTAAAAAGAGAGCGGGCGTTCAAGGCAATGCATGGACTTGTACTCTTCTGGGGGGAGATATTCCACCTCCGTGTGCTAGCTTGTAATCCTATATTGTTTTTGATGAATCAACAGCTCTCTTTCCCTTTACTAAAGTCCAACAGCTAACTAGCTCCCAACACTGGTGATACACTCCATGCTCTCTCTCTCTCTCTCTCTCTCTCTCTCTCTCTCTCTCTCTCTCTCCCTCCCTCCCTCCCTCCCTCCCTCCCCCCTATTGCACCAAAACCACCCTCCCTTGGTATATAAACCACCAACCCCTACCAAACTAATCCCATACTCTCTTCCTAATCCGAAAGTATAGTTTTACTAGTACCATGGCAGCTGAACTTAGCCTTCTGTCCCTGAACCAGCTCCAAAAGCTAGCCCAGCAGCAGCAACAGTTTAATCCTAGGAACTGGCCAGGTCTCCGACTTGGCGAAGCTGATGATTCTTGGGAGGTCCGGGCATTTGCGGGGGAAACAAGCGGTCCCACGGGCACGACATGGCCGCCGCGCTCGTATACATGCGCGTTCTGCCGTCGTGAGTTCCGGTCGGCCCAAGCCTTGGGTGGTCACATGAACGTTCACCGACGCGATCGAGCTAGGCTCCGGCAGTCCCCTCAAGGATCCGACCCATCCCCTCCTACAACTCCATCTCCTCCCATTACCTTCCCGCCACCAGTACCAGAATTCGTCGCCAGCGGCCGCTGCTGCCTTCTCTACCCTATCCGGGACACTGGCACAGTCTTTGCACCGACTAGCGATTCACCCTCCACTCTCCTATTTATTACTCCATATCCCGGGACTGGACTGATCTCGCCTTGTCCACCAACGCTTGACGGCGGTGTTAACAAAGATGGTGGAAAAGATGGAGATGCCGTTGATGAGGAGCTGGATTTAGAGCTTCGACTTGGGTGGTGATTAATTTGGAGGTTGAATGGAAAGGCATGCTGTAATATTTGTGATTTATGCATGTGTTGATTTATATATGCTCATGTAATTCCTCCAAAGTGGAGTCATCGAGTGGTGTAAGATATTAATCTGTTCCTGTGAAATGATTGAGCCAAATATTAGTTTCTATCATCTAACGATGTCATATATGGAGGTGCAGTCGCATGAGTAAGGAATTGAATGAAGACGTAGCTGTTGTTCTGGACGTAGAAGCCATGGATATAAAGAAAATGGAGGAGGATGATATGTCGTTTTTTATGTGACATTTATTCGTACGCACATTTTCTGATCGTAGTTGTATCCTTTGCGCGAAAGAGAGATTCACCTTCCTTCGCTTCCATCTGCCGTTGGATCACCCACCACACAGAGCTCGAAGCACTTCGAACTCCGTCATTCATCCGCCTGCACAGCTCTCAAAGCGATTAGTGGATGTTCCAACAGTGGATGGGTGCGAAGGTAGATGAATCCTTGAAGGATACAATTACGATCTGTCAGTTTTCATGTCGTTCGAGCTTATAAGCCCTGCATTTGCTGCATTTCTCTGCTCAAAGTCGCACTATGCCATCGTTTATATATATATATATATATATATATATATATATATATATATATATATATATATATATATATATATATATATATATAAACAGGTTACTAGTTTCTACTCCTTGTGTGGCTTTAAAATTTGTCCAGAAAAGTACTGAAGTATTATTAGATATTGCTGCATTATGTCATCCAGACTATTACTCTAAATTATAATGCCTACTAATAGATTTTTATTTTGTTTCATTTTTTAAATAAAAAGAATGAAAGCTGGCATATGTCATTTTTTTTAAAAAAATGATATATAGGCCAAATTGCGAGGAGATTTTGGAGGTCCGATTTTCAAGCTAGCCAAATGAAGCCAACAAAGTCGCCATAAATTAAGCAGGGTATCTACACCAGTGAATAGTCGCAATTAAAAACCAATCTCTTAAAAGAAATAAACATGTAAGAACTTAAAGCCCCAGAAATCACGTCATTACAAGGAAAATAGATGAAAGCACTGACAACCACATTCAGGAAAAAGTGCATGCACGCAAGCCAACTATAGCTTCAATCTGGCTTGATTTTGATTAATTACTGGCTCAAAATTTTGATTGACATAATTCTATGTGTAGACCTTCACATAATACTAACAATAATGCATGCACAGTGACTTATAAAAGTATTGAATATAAAATAATTTGATTAAAATTTTAATTTGAAAATAACTAAAAATAAATAATTCATAATTAACTTTTTTCCTACGCACAAATCTTATCTTTGTCTTTATGGTATTTCTTATTCCTCCTCCCGTAAAGGCTTTTAGAGACTAGATATTCTAAAATTTTTAGATTCTTTCTTTCTCGCTAAATTGAATTCTTTATTATCTACTAATACGAAATGCCTTGCACCTCTTTTCAATATTCTCAAAGCCCAGAATATTAGAATCCGTTCATTACATTTACATGTTTGCATGTCTTCTAAGTGAAATCTAAATAGAGTTTCTCTAATGAAGTCATTAGATTAGGGTTACCATGCATTGAAATTGAAAATTAAGAAATAAATATGCTTTTAAATAGTTTATTGGTATAAGATTTAAAATGAGATTTGCCAAAAATTGTCCGACAACCTTCTTCCCAAAACTCGAAAGCTTTTTTTTTTTTTTGGTGAAAGATAGGATGAGGGAAGAGAAAACCTCACTCGCGTAGCAGCCCCCACTGCCCCCATCTACCAGAGAATGTTCGATGCAGGCCGCAAGTTTTCGCGTACCCTTTCCGATCCGTAGGTTTTCCCTACTGGGTTCCTCATCCACGTGTGAGTACGTCATCCCAGCGCCACCTCAGTACCAGCGGATCAGAAAGCGCTTCAACCTTGTGCGTCCAAATGGAGAGCATCTGATCTCCATATTTAATCGACGCTTGCGCGTTTTGAACCTGGACTACACCAGTGGAAACAAATCCGAAAACTTTAGCATCAGCTGCACGCTGAAGCCACGTGTTTATTCGTTGCCTTCCATTTCTGGGGAACCAAAGCTTGCTCCAGGATTCCTGTCTTTCCTCTTGTTCCATTCTCCCTTTCCGCTAAGCCCTCGCTCGTTCCCCTGCTCCTTCTCTCCTCTTTTCATCTATCTCCCCACACCCCAGTCCAATCCAATTCCAATGGCGGCCGCTTTCGTGAAGGAGATCCTGGGAGAGCGAAGATTGTGGGCGAGGCCAATACATAAGTTGTTGGTAGTGGCGTTGCTGCAAGCAGGGGTTACCAGGAATACTCCACCAGTCTCTTTTCCGATGCACCGTGCCATCCCTTCGATGAGAGGCACATAGAAACAAGGATTTTGCACCAGTTTCCTATGGATTTGAGCCTCGAAGGCCTCCATGGTGACCCTATCCTTGTGCTACTTCAACAGTGGGAAGGGCAAGAAGGGTGATTCCCCCGATGGACTCAGCCTTTGAGACCAAGCAAGAATCTCTCGATAACCAATCCTGAGGATTGAAGCGATCATGCAGAGATGGTTAGCAGACAATGTGACATAAATAAGGTAGAAACTAGTGGGAAGCAGATGAAGTTGCCAACTAGGAAGCACTCCTAAATGGAGAATTTAGCATCAGTAACTGAGAGGGAAGGAAAGAAAATGGCCTTCGCCACCTTCGTAATTTGAGACTCTGAGCATCCCTTTTATATTTGATACAGTACCTATGCGCAAAAGACATTGCCTACGTGTTTTCATTTTTACGGTATACAACTGCTTTCATTGGTATCGACTCCTTGTTACAGAATGCGCAGCAGTTCCGCCATAAACTTCTAGCCCCGGACTCTGTCCTGGTTCAAGCCAAAGCATCCCTTCTTTCTTGCAAACGTTAATGATTATCATCAGCCAGCTTCATGATTTATTTAAATTCTTGGCTTCCACCCTCACTTGCTGGATTCTTTGGCGCAGCCTACGCTTGTTGTCATGAATTTTACAAAGTCCATGCCCCAGCACCACAGCCGAGTATATCCCATGTGTGATCATAGGAGCAAGGATATTATCCGTCTACAAATATCCCAAGATAAGTATAAATTTATTTTTTTTTCATATTGTTGCAGTGGTTGCTGAAAATGAGACACTTCCAATTTTTTGATAAGAAAAAAAAAAATGAGACTTTGATGAGATGCTAGCATACCTGAATCCATTCAAAACCAAGGTAGAGAGCCAGTAATCCTTCCAAAAGGGGAGAATATATCTTCTTCATTTGTCTCTTTTCGTACCAAGCTGCATAGCAAAAATTATGTAGGCCACAGAGATTTAGTTTCGTCTGTTTTGAGTTCATGCGGAATTGCACTAAATAGTACTGAAGTAACAGAGTTAAGCAGGCTAAGGTGAAGCCATGCGTAAGGTGCAGCTGTTGCCAACTAAGCTGCCCACTGGAAAAAGTATATAAGAAATAATCTAGTTTTTTATAAATGAAAATGGACGTCTGTTCGAATGTAGAGTTTCTTTTTAGTGAAATCCAAGAATGCTGTACGGATCCATAGCCAGCAAATCTTTGTTTAGAGGCCACCGTAGACGGCAAAAAACTAACTTGCTCCCCACCTGACAATTTTAGCTTATATTTTGGCTAATTACATACCAAATACATTAAGAATTGATACACGAATTGCACTGCAAACACAACCACCTATTGCTCATGGGATATATTTTTCCATCAGTTTTTTTTCAATTTATTCCAACTAGTCCAAACATAGGTGATTTATGATGCATATTTCTACGTACCACAACTGGGCATCTAGTTCACTGACCTGCAAAAAGCTTCTTAAGGTCTTCACGGCCAGAACGAGACTGTAATACTGGTGCAATGACATATGTAGGGTCTGCAGCAATATACAAAATATATGATTTAAAATATAGGGGATGAGACAGTAGCTGTGGTTGCATAAAAAGGAAAAAGTGAAGGCAAACATACCTTTTGGAGCAGTCGCAACATAGTAGAGTGATCCCGTGAGGGCGGCTGTGACAACAGCTGCAAATGCTTGAGCGAATGGGACAAAGAGAGGCAGCATGCCAGTCTACAATGATTTGGGACATTAGAATTTTACAAAGCATCTAGTTTAGAAGTGGCATCTGAAATAACGATATGTAACACTATACAGATATTGCCAACAAAACTAGGTGCTTACCAGAGATGCAATTCCACGTGCATCTTTCATGAGTTCAGTGCTCTTTAAGAACGTATCAGCCAATGCCCCCTGTAGCATGGCATGAATTAGATAAGAAAAAAAAGATTATAAGAAGATGAAAACTGAAGAGACAAAAGGAAAAGGGTGGCCTTTAGGATTGGATATTTTGCAGCCAGATGGGAATAAGATTTATCATGAGTTGAACTCACTTGATGGGGTGATCGATTAAAGAGATAATATGTGTCTGACTTTACACTATGGGTGTTTTAGCTTGGACTAGGAAATGGTTGAATTCTTGTAAAACAGCATTAAGCAGCATGGACATTGTCTCCAAAAAGTCTCATCTTCCATCCATGTCTGCTTCCTTTCTGTGACTCAGTATATATTTATTTACTTAAGGCACAGACACACTCATTAAAAAGTTAATTTTAATAACCATGACTTGAGGCTTCCTGGTTTGGTCATTACACATGCTGCGAATGAGCTAAAAATCTGCCTACTGAATTAGATTAGTTTGTCTCATGTTAGGACATCTCATTGTTATTATATATAGAAACCTTATAATTATTTTGAGAATAAAGATGGGGATGAATTTGGATTTAGCATAATTCATCATAGCTTATTGCTTGTATCCTATCTAATAATGCCTATGCTGTCAGTATTTACTCCTCTCCTGGTTTGAAACATCTTTAGTCCTTGCATCATTCTTCATCTTTAGCAGATTCACTGATCACAATTATGCTCTCTTCAGTAATGTCTTTCCTATCCTTTTTGTTGATAAGAACTCCATTTCCCATTAGATGGAGCAGCTCAATCAACAATTACAGGAGTAGTGGTAAGATGCGTCCACCATTTCCTGCAGCCATTTGTCCCCCATATGCTACTATGGTAGCACACCTCCACATCTCCATGTCCATGTCTATCATGAAGGGAACAAAGCAGCCAATTGGGCTGTGAGCTATGGAGCCATGAACAATATGCGTACTGGGCGTGGACGAGTTCCTTCCCTAATGCTCTGTTCCAGCTTGCCGTGGCTGATGCCCAGGCATCAGCAATTTAAGATTGTAATGGGGGTCTTGGCTTCATTTATCGAAACAAAGAAAGAAAGGGAAAGGATGAATCGACCTAGGCTCCTCTTCCTGTAACCCACATCATCAATTGATGCCGTATGGAACTTACATAAAGTTTTGCCCATTGACAGCAAACCCTGTTCAGATTATACTATAAATCCCCCACTTAGGCTTCCTTGTGTGCCATCTAAGATTCAGCATTTCACATGTAACTCATGCAATGAATTTGTTATACTTTATCCACTGTCATTCTCTTCCAACTTTTCCAGTACTTTAAGGGACTATTAGCTCTCTCTTATTCTATTTTGCCTTATTAAGGCTGGCAAGCTAGCGATCCTGCTGATTAGTGTTTCACTGGTTTCTACATCTTGTTTAAATCTATAAATTTCTAGGAAGAGTTCAAGTTCGAGGATTCGTTAATGAGTCATAAGTGGTGTATTTTAGGTTGTTTAAAATTAGCTTGTGCATGTAAATCAAATCATACGAAATGTAGAATAATACCAGATTGGTTCATAAATAATTACTTAGAAAACAGTATAATTTAGCTATGACTAACGCATTTTCAACAATGTAATATCAACTGATAAGAAAGGGACAAGTATTTTGAAAAGAAGTTACAATCAATTGGCTTGACACCATTACATTTCCATGACTACCAAGTATAAGATCAATCTTGCCATAATGCCAGGCCTATGCAAACAAATATGGATTCCATGACTACAGTGGAACAGCTACATTTTAAGATTTATATCTCTTGAATTTATCTCGATAAAAGCATTTTCCCCATGTGCTAAAGTTTCGATTTCAGGTTTTTTTCTTCTGATTAGTTTTTCTTTTTTAGAAATACTATTCTCATTAAATTTGTATTTAACTTATTTTACCTGAAACTGAAACATTTCAATTAAAAAGCAATTGAAACCAGTGCAGGGACCAGATGGAGTTTTGTTAAAACTGTTTGAATTGTTTTTTTGGTTTCATTTTTAGACTATTCACCACAAAACAACTATCCTATTATAATTTGGATTTCCAGAAGTCCAACACCATTCACCAGACACAATTTTGAATCATGCTATAAAAAATCCGCTCTAGTTCATTTATTAACAAACAAAATGACTGTATTTTATTAACAAACGAAATGTATTAACTTGTTTCACAATAATATCAAAACATTACTTTGTGCAGAGGATGGTCAAATTGTGTATATTCCAAATAAGGACAGATATATTACGCATGTTTATTCCTTTTCAACATTTGGAGATGTCATCTGTAGTGTGGTCCTGCTATATATCTTCTTAAAATGGTCTGTAGTGAAACCACACAAGTTTATGGTGCAAGAAGGAATGATATCCTCCAGAGGCATGTATGATCATTTGCAAACTACATGTTTCATGACTAAATAGTTTCACTCACTCAGAAATATCAATATAGTAATGATAATTATGATATTTTTTCATGGGATGAGATAGTGAAAAAACAAAATGAATTTAGTATTTTGTTGATAGAAAGAAGAATGTAGTTTTAAATAGAGCACATTATTTCTCATGAGGCCTTACCTGAACAGCAACACGATAGAAAAGCTCCTCACCCACTGAGCTTGCAGTAACAATGAGTATGAACTGCAAAAAGCCCAAAAGTACCAGATGATGTTAGTCATCACAGGATACGATATCAGAAGAATATACATGGACAAAATAAATGTTAGTAAATACCTGCCACAGTGACATGCCATAGAAGAAGCTCCGGAGCTCCTCATCCTCCACATCTCTAATGGCACGAGCCTGAGGTGAATGCTTGACAACCTCATCCTGTGTAAAGCTTGTCAGTTAACATCATAATTATGAATTTTTTTGTCTTTTGTATTTTAGCATCTTAATTTTCAACCAAATAAAACATAGATTCCTGATTAGGCCTTAAGAAGGCAAGCAATGAATATGCATTACTGAGGACATGTAGATAATTATTGCTATTTTAAGAATATGAACCCATGGGGTTCTTTTTTTATAGAAATATCCTATCTACTCAGCTTTATTATTAGTTTGAACTGTTGATTGTCCCATCTTAAAACTGTAGAAGGTTGCTGTCCAAAGGAGAAGCGATTACAGAACAGAGGCGGAACTAAGTAGAAAGCCTTAATTCAACCTTGGGCCCAGTCTCCTTTGACCATGCTAATCAATACGAAAGATTAATCAAGATATAAAAGAAAGCCTTGACAGTTATTATGGCTACAGGTTTATTAATTCACGTTCCGCAAGGATGCCTATTTAATACTATTGTAATTCTATAAGTAACATGCTTAGAGACACAGTTAAACTACTGCATTCCCATTTAAGACTTATTCAAGTGTTATAAGTAACACTCTTAGAGACACAATTAAACTATTGCATTCCTGTTTAAGACTATTCGAGTGCTGCAAGTAACATTGTTAGAGACAATTAAGCTACTGTCTTAAAACAGTAACAGATTCTCAAACATATGAGAATAGAATTTCAAACTAAGCCATCGAAGTCCAGATGCATATTGGAAGACTTTCTAAATTAGGTAGCATAACTTTGTGTGGAAAACTCTATAAAGAGAATTAGTGTATATCACCATCCAAGTCCGGGCCCAACTGCACAGCTACAGTTTTACGAATTTTCATTCGGCAAGCATTAGTATTTAAAGCTAACTCATGCATGGCAGGTAACATAGTTGGAATGCCAATTCTGATTTGAAACTTGAATTACCAATTCTAAATAAGAACAAATAAAACAGAGTAACATATGATGAGAGGGTATTCTCAAAATGGGAGCATACGTCTAAGATGAAGAGCAGAGCCATGATTGGAGGAGCTGCATATCCCAATCCCTCCACAATAGCATTTAGCGACGGATGGAAACCTCCCGTACAGTCTACTCCTGTAATCGAACATATAAACTTCCCCGCCAGCGCCATAGCCGCATATATCCCTGATATATTTTTTTTTGTGGAAAAAAATCAGAACTTTCCCCCCTTTTTTGAATTAAAATGCCATTTCATTCGAACTAGAAGAAATTACTCCCTCATTACAAGCATAATATTTTTTGTACTGACAGAAACAATTAAACTTAAAAACTCCAGAAATTAGTTTAACATATTTTCAGAAACAAAATCGCGAGGTTGAGGGTTTCCAGAGTTAGTAAGAAGAAGGATGATACAAGACTCACCAATTCCGAAGCTGAGTCTAACGACGGCTCCGAGCTTGTCCCAAACCGGGAACTCGGTATCCCCGCCGCCGAAGCTCCGATCGATGACCGTCGTCGTCGTTCTGGAGGAGGAGGAATGCGAGCCCGAGGCGGAGACCTCCATCGTGGGGCCACCGGAAGCGAACCCCCTCCGGCGGTGCTCCCCGTCGCTCCCCTCCGCCGAAGCCTTAATCCTCGTCCGACCGATCCCCTTCCGCGGCCAGAAGCGTAGGCCGCCGCTCGGAGAAGAAGAACACGAACAAGAAGAAGGGGAAGGAGACGACGAGGATGCGGCGGAAGAGGAGGAGACGAGGGAGAGACCTCGAGGAGAACCGCAACGAAGCTCCATGGAGAGAGAGAACGCGCACTAGGGAGTGGAGATTTTTTATATTATATATAATGAAAGCATCGCCAGCGCCACCACCATCACCGAAGGGCCTTTGCGGCTTTGCTGTTTAACGCGAGCTTGGACGCAGGAGAGGCGGCTCCACATCGACCAGCTTCCACCTCCGTTCGTTTCTCCCGCGCTTTATCCTGCGACCCGGGTGATGGGACCCACTCTGAGAACACTGGGCACACCATGAGCCGTTTATGTGGGCGTGGCTTGGTTGAGGGTGGAAAAATCCCTATTAACTAATTGGAATTGGCCCATTGTTCTATCAATTAAGATAAATCGGTTTGCCTTTAGGTCCCCATAATCTTCGACCTTAGGATGAGGCTTCCGCCCACAGGAATTCCCTGGGCCCAATGGGTCTTTGCCACGTAGGATAGAGATAGCAGGAGAATCAGGCACTCGCAGATAAGCCACGCTGGGAGCCAGGCCAGATCCGTTCCCTTCACGGCTTAACCCATTAGAACGGGGAAGTCTATGCCGAGAATTTATGTACACTGTTTAAGTCCGGACGTGGCCACTGTTAACAGGTCAAACCATCCGTGGGGTTGGCGGCAATCCTTGTCTCCTTTTGTCGTAAGGGGAACTTGATGCCTGGTCCTTAATTTTACCGGGCTCCAATGCATAGTGTTTTTTTTTTTTTTTTCTTTGTGTTGTGTGTGAGGGGATAAGGGAGGGTTTAAATCAAGTTATACAAGGCTTCAACTAGTATATAGGTTCCTAAGTAGAAATTTTATCCGGATAAGTGTAATCATGAGAGCTTGATTAGATAAATGGGCTCCCCCCAGCCCTTTTCTAAATGGTGCCTAAGTATGGCTTTAACTTTAAAAATTAGTATTATTGGTGGAGAATAAAAATTTCATCCCATTCCATACAAGTGCTGCTCTGTCAAGGCTTTGCCCATTCTAGAAACTAGGTTATTGCTTTGATTTGACTTATCAAGGGACTTGTACATCGCTACATGCAATAATAATCTAATAAATGGGGCTATGAGCGAGTTCGATTTAAATCGAAATCCATGCAAGATCCGAATATTTTCTAGATAAGTTCTAGGCTCTGGTTCAAGCCCCAGCCCAGCGATTATACGTGGCTTTGGACTTAGGTTGGTCGAGCGGCCGCCATACGAGTGGCCCAGCACGGGCTTTTGACGTCAACCAACATTCGTAATGGTTTAACATCATGGGCTTTCTCTGACCACCCGGGCCCATTGAAAGCCCTGAAGCAGAGGTTCCATAGAGGACAAGCCTTGAAGAAATTTCACCAGTAATTCCAATCAGATCCAGATTTCAGAAACCATATTGTTGGTAGGATGACGGACGATCATGCAATTCTTAATAGATGGCTTTTCCAAGCGGTGGTAAGGATGGATTAATTTGCCATGGTCCATAGGTGGACACCATAATGATGAGAAATTCATTAAATCGTTAGTTATGAAGATATCTCACATGGACATAGAAGCTTTGGATGCCAATAGCATGTTGTTGACGTTCAAAAGTCACAATATTTTTGGTAGAGGGTTTTATACATACATCGCACATAGATATTTGCATACACACACACACACATACATACATAAAACAAGATGTTGATTAAATCATAAGTTTGTAGATATATATCTCGCATGGTCATAGAAGCTGTGGAGCCTAATATGATGTTGTTCATGTTCATAAGTCACAATATTTTTGGTATAGGGTTTTACACACACAAGCACACACACCTAGATATGTGCATATATATATATATATATATATATATATATATACATACAAGCACACATACATGCATACATATATACACATTTATATATATATATATATATATATATAACATGCATACATATATACACATTTATATATATATATATATATATATATATATATATATATATATATATATATATATATATATATATATATATATATATATATAGACAGCATTTAAATCAAAGATTTACATCATTGATATATTTTGTACCACTAAAAATGCCTCAAAACTAAATGTCATATATTCATTAGGATATAAAAATGGATGGTTTCTATTATGCTAGTATACTAAAATATAATGGAGCATTTAGATTGAAAATTTAATTTTGTAAATCATGCTCTAGACATATTAAAATATATACTTGATGAAAATCAATAAAATATAATACTTAAATTATAGCAATATATGGCCTTATATCATTTTAATCCTTTATTTTTGCACCCATTTGACACGTGAGATAGAAATTACTAAAACATGTCATTTTTAGTGGTACACTGATCAATGGTGTAAAACATTAATTTGTATAGCCTGTATTGACTTTTAACTTGATCAGATGGACAGATATCATCTCCTCTCGAGAGGGGTAAACTTCATCCTTATGTATATTTATATTTTTACGTATATATACATGTATATCATGGAAAGAAAATTTCTACGTACGTAAGCAAAATATGATCATATATGGATCAAGGAAAATTGGTCTTCAAAAAAATAATATTTAGTATACATGAAATGTGCGGCTTGTTAAGATTCCATATATCCCAAGAATAAGGTAAGTCCACTAGCCGACCAAGAAAGAAAAGGACTCTGATCAGTCGTGGATTCCATTATTGATGCTACAAGATACGTACTTATTCAGCTTGGATATGCCAATGAAAATGGCATGCATCCCGATGTGGGCGAAAGCAAGTTTTTATTTCTTAGATAGCATTTGTAACTAACAATTTAAAGCTTTTATTCTTGCCAGCTAGGAAATCCAGCATTCTCTTGCTTCTACAGTATAATATATATTAGTTACCTCCTCAGTATAAAGCGAGTGTTTCTTTTCGTACAAATAGGGGGCAACGCGCGTTATTCCAGCCACTGTCGAAATGTAAATGCATGGGAGACATTGAGGTCCAAGAGTAAAAGATGGTGCAGTTAATATTATGGATGTATGAGATATACGCCAAGGCCCTTTTTTTTTTTTATTTGGGGCGCCGAGCTTGGGGGCAGGCACGAAAGTGGTTCCGAAATATGTTATCCATGCTCTTTCTGATAAGTTGCTAAGATCTATCTATCTTTCCCATAATACCTTTCATGCTTCTAAATATAATTTGTACATTCATAATGTATCGCCTCTTAGTGTATCAACTTAAAACGAATATTTACAGGAACAAAAAATATAACCATTTTACAGGCCAATAGAAAACCAAGTTATCCACCTTCCAAGTGGATAAATGTTTTTGGCCATTTTATGGATAAATACTATCATGAGAGAGTAACTTAGCAAGGGCCATTGTGATCAGCTGGGTTCAAGAGGGCTTGTGCGGTGGTGGAGGCGTACACTCGTTGCTTCAAGATATTTGGGCGATGGTTAGAGATGGAGTGGCTTTTCAGGTTAAACATGTGTACCAAGAGGCCAACAGAGCGACGGACTGGGTGGCAGCATATGTGGCTAACTACTCAGAACATATCCTGAGGGCGGAAGAGGGAGAGTTGCCCTAAGTACTTTGTGACTTATTATTTGCTGATTTCATTGGGTGTATCGATCCATACTTGTAATGTATGAAATACCCGCTTTAGCAAAAAAAAAAAAGAATAACTTAGCAACATCACTTTTTTGAGAGGAGCATGAGAGCATAGGTAAACCGGTCAATGTGAAAGTTTATCAAACTTTTTAATTGACCTCCAATGAACAACATATATGTAAATATTGAAACTAAACCCCGAACTCTGCCTTCTAACACCGAACTATGCCGAACCTAAGAAGTTCCAGCTTTTCAATGTGCCGCGTGCATATCACTTGCAAGTCTCCATGCTAGGAGTTCAACGCATGGAAATGCAACATTAGACCATATGGCAAACGAATTCGGTGCAGGTTGAGAATCCGGTTCCCATCAAACTATGGTACGTGGAAATGCTCGCGCATGTATTTGACGAGAATCACTCCACGCAAAAAAGTAGCAAAAAAAAAGGGACAGTTGACAAGATCCGATCTCCCTTATTCTCTCCTACCTGTACATTACGTCACAGTCACTACCTTCCATTGGAAAAGGATATTAAGCAAGAGATATGCAACAAAAGTCTTTATTTATCACTGAAGCGATTGAGCCATTCAGAATCTCTCTCTCGCCAGTCTCCTTATTTTCCATTTATGGGCCAGCCCGGGGCTCTGCAGCTACATCATGAAGGCGATGGTCACAAATTCTAGCAGACCACACACAAGTCATGGCCATCCTTGGAGTGATGACCATACAGAGGAGGATACGTTTGTTGAATAAGATTGTAACTGTGACGAAATAAAGACACGGAAGTCTGATACCATGCGTAAAGTTGACGAAGACCGCTTCCTCCTCTATTTTGTTCTTCTTTGTTTTTCTTTTTCTTGTAGTTAGCTGTGGCCCATGGGACAACACGTAGACCAAGGAGTTTAAAAGAGTATAACCTACTGTTTAAGACTGTGGGCGGACGTGTGTGTCACGCTGTCTTAGGCCGGCATCTACCCATAATTAAGACCGTATTCATTCCGCTTGAGACCTGAGATCCTAGAAGGACTTTTTATCATACCAAATAAACCGGGAAACATCGAATTAGTTTCTCATCCCTTTCATTCATGACATTGCTGGAATTAATGGCACAATGAGATTACAGGAGCTCGTATTAATTAATCCAGTGTGGTTGACGCTCGATCTAGAGAGTCCACCCCTTCACACTTGGCTATCGTGCATGCTACTGGGTCTCACAAATTAGTGCAGGTGGTTGAACAACGTAAAACATATGTTGTAGGTGGGATCCGTGAGGACTAAGAGGGTTTCCTATGTAGTGGAGAGGATCCAAGCCCGTGCTTTGCATAACTGAGAGAAATTATATCCCATACAACATGCACCATGGCGCTCATTCCTACATGTTTCATTCATCAAGCACTAATCTCGGTGATTAGCCCGTAGGAACACATGCCTGTGATTGATATGGTGCATCACCATGTGGTGCTTGTGGTGTATGATATAATTTTCTATAGAACTAGAAGTGTGAAGCCGGTTTGGTCTCTAGTTCTTATACAGCAGAAAATGGTAAGTATCTCAAAAATATATCACTCAAAAACCACTCAATTGGTGTGGCATATTCTTATTACTCTTTTTGAATTTTTACATTACGAAGCGTATCATTTAATAAAGCAAATCGACCGGTGCAAGACACCGGAGTGATTTTTCTGGGTTATCATAGCATGGTTCATACGAAGAAACTCTGGAGGTAATCCAAACTCTAGGGTGCAGTTTAAGTCTGCAATATATTCACTAGAAAAGGTTGTGAAGCATTGTGGACTTTGAAATTTTTGTTTGGCAGATGGTCACTTTTACACGCGCCCACCAATTGCACAATACAAATGTCAACGTCCATTGAGCTACACATTCCACTTCGATGAAAATTAAGTCTTTGTTCTTACCGAGCAATTAAGTAATAGAGATGAAGTCCTCCCTAGGAAAAATTGGCAATTAAGAAGGGATATAAACATTGGTCTAACACATACAAGGAAAAATCATGTGAACACATGCAAGTTGGCTGGTTTTTTGTATCGAAGGATATAACTAGTTCGCTAATTATGTGGATATATAATTACTCAATTTACTCAATTATGTTCTTTGCCAAATGGAGGGAAAGGTGATTTTAGAAAAGTTGAGGTAAGAAAATAAACTAAACACATATTCTAGTCGATGCTGCAGAAAACAAACACATCAAGCTCAGATATAAACTGCTATCCGATATTTAAGAGCATGTGAAAGGTTCTTTTAGAACTTCAAAATTCTGCTTCGCTAGGGAAAGAAAAGTTGCTCTAAAGGTGGTGGAAATACCTTTCCTTTCCACGTACGTATGAGCAAAATAAAGACCCCGGGGAGAAGTCAGCGTAAACAATTAACTAACTTGTGGGACAACAAATAATGATGTAAGTTAATGAAAGAAAAAAATGATAAAAAAAGACGTAGGGTTGAACGCCCGTCGTCGGATGCAATTCAAAATTATATTGAAAAAAAACATACGCAGAGAAGGTAGTCCTATATTTAAAACTAGTCTCTTGCGAGGCAATGAAAGCTCGAAGCAATCGGTCCAAAACTTGGGTTTCAGCTGCCAAAATTCAGAAACTTCGACGCAAGACAAAAACCATTCTTCCGAAGTTACCTTTTAGAAACTTACATGTCAAGAGAGTATAAATCTTTTCTTCCCAAGTTACCATCACTATAATTATATCCAGGTCCAAATTCTCAGGAATCAAATCCAAAACCTTTAATTGCCCAACAAAAGTGCATGGCTGCTCAGGCAAGCCTCAATCCACATGGAGTTTGGATCTTGCATTACTTGGTTATTCAAAAATGTTACAGTCATGACATATGATTGTTATTCATCTCCAATGAGAGTGCCAATCCTCTACCATCCTGATTAGAGTGTCATAAATTTTTACTGAAACCACAAATTTGGCCCACATCCAATTCATCTAAGAGATTAGCTGAAACTAGAAAGTGATTCTCACCTAAACTGAGTTTTTGATGTTGGTTCGGATGATTCGATTGTTCAATACAGCGACAATTGTTGCCTACGTCTAATCTTCGGAATGGAAGAGGTATACCATACATGTTGTATGTAACATGTATCCACAACTTATATATGATCATCAAACCCACACAACCGTTTTCAGAACCTCAATAGGCTCCAACCTTCGAAATCCTCGGCATGGGCTTGCTAGCGCTATGCAATGAGTAAACACCATAAAAAACAAGAGAACTTTATGATTCCTTTGTAGAATTCCAATAATAAATCATCTTGGTTGAATGGATGATTCAGAAGGATCACCGGACTTGATGTAGACCAATTTCGCCACTACGGAATCCAGGAGGATTGGATCAAGTTGGTATCCGAGCCCCGGTCCTCTACATCTATGGGAGTCTGAGTGCATGGTCCTGATATGCGAGCAGCGCAAGCAGTCAGAAAAATAGCTATCCATGCTTGAAGTACATTGAAGGATAAAGACGAGTATTGTTGCTAGTTCTATCTTGATGGATGATGAGATGATGAAACGTCGCACACAACTAGAGAAGAAGATAGCCCAACTCACAGAGATTGTATCTCGATTGGCGATGCCTTCAACGCGAGCACACCAACAACTCTATCTTCGAGCAAAACCAAGTGGTTCAGCTACGAGATAGGGATGTAAGCGCTTCCTCATCTTCAATTCCATTTTAGCAAGAGCTAAATCTTCTAAACAAGCGGAGCTCTCATCCAGCAAGATCACTGGACTGATGTAGACCAGTTTGGCTACTACAAGTATTCAAAAGGATCACCGGACTGAATATGGAACACTTTGGCCACTCGAGATTTTATCTTTTCTACCATAGATATCTATTTAAGAAAAAAAAATGCTACTAGGATTAAAAAGAGGAATCCGACTCAAATTGTTTTGGGGCAGGCCTCACATTATAAAAAGAGGTTATGTACAGGATCAATGAAAGAAAAGGAGAATTAAAGCCTTACTTTCAAGATTTCTCCATCTTCTTCGGTCGGATTGATAGAAAATCAAAATTAATCATAATAAAAAATTTAAATTGGTTAACATGCCCTATTTGGTGTCCGGCGAGAAGTAGCTTGGTCTCATCAGCCATAGGCTCATATATATCAAATGTCTGCCGTCCGCGAGATACATGCAAGCAAAAGGCACGTGAATCACGTTAAAATTGTTTAAACTCTAAACAACGTACGCCTCATGTGCCTCTGCCCACTTGGTGATTGCTTATAATGGAGCAGCCATGCTGTCTTATGTCTGGTTAGGTTTACAAAGCTCCTTAGTTGTTGATATTTTTGGGACCAATAGAATTGGAAGACCAAATACGAAGTATTGGCCCCGCCTAATGGGTCATGCGAGTCACATCGAACTAGTGAATATGCCCCATCTATTTAATGTGTCATGTGGATTATACCGCGCTAGCTAGAAAATAAGGCATGTCACATATCAAATGATAAACATGTATATCTTCTTCCGAGTGAGAACAAATTGACCCCCTCACACGTGAATCTATCCACAAATTCACAAGTGCAATGCATCACCTACCAATATTAATGAGGTGTCAAGCTCTACAAACACCAACATTGTACTCAGATACAGCGCATGAAGGGAATGCCCTCCTGTGTAACTTCTACCACCTCTTTTTAAGAAGTCTCTCCTTCTCTTATCTATCTTTTGTATCATCTCAGCTTGCGACATCCACTGCATTCGCCAAGGTTAAGCGACCTCCAATTGATAGTAGCTTTTCTTTTTTTTTTTTTTTTTTTTTTTCTGCTAAAACGGATGTTTCATACATTACGAGTACGAATACATCCAATAAAATCAGAAAATAACAAGTCACAGAGTGCTCTAGGTAGCTTTTCCTCTCAGAGTATTTTTGGATTGGTAGGCCACGTAAGCAATCATCTAATCCACGGCTTCATTGGCCTCTCTGAATACATGCTTAGCTCGAAAGACTGGTCCAATAGCTTTCCTTTTTAAGAAGCCAGTCTTTTATCCACCTTTTCAACTAGAAAATTCCAAACTGGAGATCCGGTAACTCACTTTGTTAATGGAAAATTTACGTACGCCATGCAGTCCAACAGTGCTACAAATCTGTTGCAAATCAAGATTGGAAGCATTACTTCCATTAATATTTTTTAGAAAATTAATTTCTAGCTCAGTAAATAGTTCAAAAGACTAGTATAACATGAACTTTAGAATCAGAGCGTGTTATTGATTTTTTGTTCCTTATTTTTTTTGGTAGCACCCAGAAATTTAGTGCTACCAAGGGCCAGCTTTTATCTTTAGTAAGCCAGTATATCTTCTTTTATTTTTTTGGTAAAAACCAGTTTATCTTTCAAAGCGATGGGAAAGCCAGCTATCATTCTCAGTTGAGTTTTGCCAGAATTGTACAGGTTGCTTCGCGGCCAAGCTAGCGGCTTTGTCATTCCAATGAAGTCAGGCTTCTGTTATACTATTTTTCGGGATCAAACACGTCTCTGGGATCACCTTATGGGAATCAACTTGGAAAGTTGGCAAGTTTTTGTTAATATTTTTAGACTCGCGTAAATGCGAACGAATATGCTTTTCTGAACAAGCAAACTCCCATCGGCATTCTTATCAACAAAATGGTTTCTTTGTTTATTTTGTCAAACACCCGTTCATTTTGAATAACCCACAATAATTTCTTTTTCTTAGAGGAATAGAGGAGGAAGTAACACGCTTGCCCCAAACTTTACTAAAAAGAACTAACTCGTCATATATAGTTTCTGCAAAAGCGGTTGATAATTCCGGTCCCTTTGGCCCAAGATTTATGATTAGAATCTAAGTACTTCTATCAGGCCATTCTTTTGTAGACTACAATTCTATTTCTTTAATTGAACTTATTGCAGCTTGCATTGGTTTGAGTTATGCGTTGGAATAATTACAAACTGCTAGTAGTTGAGTAGAAGATTATTCCGGTGATGTTATTTCTTTCACTAACAAAACCAAGATGACAGCTACCCGATAGTTAGTCATCAATCCCAAGATCGATCGAGTTTCACGTCTCTAGAGATGGAAATTAGATAATTAACTAGCCTGTTTTGTTTGGTCAGATGTCCAGCTTTCTTTTTTTTTTTTTTTTTTGGTAAAAAGATGTCCAACCATTTGGATGCTCAATTTTTCTGTGCATTCGTGCACTCTAGTTTTAAATTGTTGCTTTATTCATATGATGCAATGGAATAATTTTTTCATTATCCATATTCAAACCATTACATCACCATCAACCCCACCTTACATGATGTTCAAGTATTTACTCGATTCCAAGTGAGAAAAAGTAAGCAGATAACCTCAAAGTCCAATGTGAAGAAAAGAAATCAGGTGGATGATGCCAAAGACGCACGGTAGAAGTTGTGCGAATGTTGTTTTCTTTCTTTTCTGCTTTTAAATTTTCAAACTTCTAATGGATGAAGGGCCACCTCAAGGAGTCCAGTGTTGCATAGGAAATGTTGACGCATTTCCTTCCAACCTCTTTTAATTTATGCTTCTTCTTACGGGAAATCTCTGAAATTCCTTGTTTCATTATAGCATTATTTTTCTCTTAGGATGGAACGGGTTAGGTCTTCTCACAGGAAATCTTTCAAATTCCTTGACTTTAAGAGTTTACGTGTATTGAGAGAGGGGGCAAAGAGAAACCCAAGTACTCTCTTCTATAGTATTATCCTTGTTTGAGGATGGAACGAGTTAGGTCTTTCACGGAAAAAATCATCAGAATCTTTCATGCACCGATCATGCTTTAAGGTACATATGTGATCACGTTTAACCACGCACCATCATGCTTGTCAAAGTGGTTGCGGGGCATGATCAGATATTGCAACCCAATAACTAGTTGGCACCCACTCAATTTATAAATAATTCAGCACTTGGGCCCTATTTGGAGAGCTTTTGGAGGGCCAAAAAGTACTTTCTGGCTCTCCAAAAATACTTTTAAATGAAATAGAAATGTTTGGTAAAAATTTTGGAAAATTGTTTTAGGGTTCATAGTTTTTTGGGAGAAGCTCTATTTTGAAACTTTTCCGAAAAACACTTTTAGGCCCGATTAGAAAGCTTTTTTTTTAATCAAAATATCCGTGATAAAATATAACAATTAAACAAAATGTCCCTTTAATAATTATTTAACCAATTTTATCACCTACCTAAAAAATTTACTATATTATAAAAAATTAATTTACGTTTATAATTATAATATTTTATATATTTATTATTATATTATACTATAAATATTATATTATATTATATTATATCATAATATATGTATAATAATTTAATATTAGCATACAATATTATACTATTGTATTATAATAGTATTATATTATATTATAATAATATTATACTACATCATTTGTTTATGTATTAATACATATTATATTTTATTATGCTCTGTTGTATAATACTATGCAATGTTATTTATGGTGATTTTGTCATGCCAAAAATACTTTCGCAGTTTGTTTATCAAACAGATGTTAAAGAGGCACAACATTTTAAAAATATAGTTACTAAACAGTAAACAGTTTTTTATAAAAAAATTATTTCGTAAAATTATTAAAAAAAATCAAAAACAACATTCCAACAAAATATTTTTTTAAAAAATATTTTTTAAAATTATTGGAAAAATCCCCAAGCGAACCCACGCCGGCCATCTGAGATAACTAAAACTGTTCTGTATTATTATATAATGAGAAATCGACCATTCTGTCAGAAAAATGCTTCATCACATCACTTCATTTCCCACTCCAGGTGCAGTGATTGAGGGGACGGTACATGGGTTCTCCCTGTCACTCGTGTGATCTCGTGTACCATCTGAGGCTGGGAAGCAGCACTCAGCCCTCTATTCGTACGAACAACTTCAATTATCTGTTTAAATTTTATTTAAAATCAATCACAAGTGCCACGCACGTGTTCCTTGCCCCGTGAAAGACGTTACTTACTCACGTCTTGCAGTGAGACGCCGGTAATTAAAAAAAACGAAAAAAAAAAAAGAAAAAAAGAAGACGTTACCGGGTCCGGCACGCCATCTTCCGTCGAGTCTCGTTACCATCTTCTAACCGGACGGCTCAGATATACTTTTCCGGTTACGAGGCCCTAGCCCATCCGTACACGTGTGGAAGGGTCGAGAAGACGGGGAGCGTGCGACGCTCGCTTCCGTAATGCAGAAGGTTCCAGAAGCCAGACGTCACCCTCTCGTCGCCCCCGAAAAAGGAACTCCCGGTCCTTTTCATTTTGGCAATCGAGAAAGAACCAAGGCCATTTGCGGAATTGGGGTACACAAAACTAAATCTCAGGCATCCGATTGTGACCTTGGAGATTTCCACCGATCGGACGGCTGAGATCGCGAACGGCACGAGTTCCCGGGCGGCGCATGTGTCATTCCGCGAAGACCTCGTGTGGGATTCCTCTCGCTGCTGAAGGCACCATTGCACCGCCCACCACCAAAGTCTTTTAATCCAGCCGGACGCGCGTCATCTCTCGCACGTACGAAAAATCAAGAATTTACTCCTAGAGTTTTTTACGAACCTCTTATCTTGCCGTTGTTTTCTAAATTTAGATAGGAGAGCGAGCCAGGGGTCCCCGCTCGACGCATGCCTCGCTCTCTCATCTCCTCTCCTCTTCAACTCTCTGCGCCAGGATTGATTCCACGAGAAGCAATCGCCGTTCCCCACGCCGACCCTCGCCCCCAACAGATCCGCGCAACCCCTGGGGCACGTTAAGCTCCCCGTCCGTACGCCAAACGGCGCAGGCTAGCATTCCCGGCGCACCCATTCTCTCTCTCTCTCTCTCTCTCGTCTCACTCCGCTCTCCCTAGCCGCCGCCGTCGTCTTCTTGGAGGGACCGTAGCGTGAGGTGGAAGCCCTAATCTTGATGGAGGCTGGGGACGGGAGCCGCGTCAGGCGGTAATCCGATCGGAGCCGATCTCGCCGCCCCCCGCGGGAGGAGGATGAGGAAGCTTGCGGAGCGGCCTCTGAAGGAGCTCTATGATCGCACCGGAAGGATCTCGGAACCGGAGGCATGTAAAGATATCGTCTTTTCGTCTAAAGATTAGCGTTTCTTGGTCGTCTTTTTGCTCGATCGATTGCATTTTTGTGAATTTTCGCGTTTTCCTTATCCCTTTTTTGTTGAATTCAATGGTCCTTGTGTTTGATCGGATTGGTGCTCTTCCTTTGAGCAGGGATCTCGATACTTTTTTTTATGAGTTTTTCACTGGATTTCATCAATTGGACTGGGAAATTAGGGTTTTTTTTCCTGTCTTTATGGGAGAAAGACCGGATCTCTCCTTTCTTTTTTCCCGTCAATTCACTTTACACTGTGGTTTTTGATTTCAGGTGCATGATTGTGTGTTCTGTTATTAATGTAAAAGAGAGATGAAAGGTTTTTTTTTTAAAAAATATATCCTAATTTGCATATTTGCTATTCAGTCTTTGTTATATGAGAAGGTTTTATTGGAGACCATTGGATGAGTGTTTGTGGTTTGTCTACAGTAATACTTTGTTACTCTTTATCTTTGGTGTTCTTGGTAGTGAATTGCCGAAAAATTGCAAGTTATATGGTTTCTGATCTGCTTTCTAGATAACACCAGTCCTGCAAGGGAGTTGTCGCATCCAAGGACCTGTTGATGAGTCAGACCATGAATTTCAAAGGCTGAACTCGGTAAGAGGTGAACCTGGGATGTATAGGACAATTTTCTATTTTGATTTTATTTGGTGTATAGATCAGTTATTTATTTATTTTAACAAACTTATCTAACACCTATAGCATCTAGTTTCATCATGATGCAAATTTTTAATGATCAGTAAAGAACGTTTAATGGTTGCACTGGAATCTTTTGAGCACATTCTTGTATTTAAAGGAAAAAATTGCACGATGTTCTTGTTTTAAATTATCATGAAAGTGTTTTAGTTATTTAACTTTCAGATTATCAGCACACCAAAATGAGCTAATGAAACTTTAGTACATAAGGAGATTTGTGTTCTCACGTTGATGCTATTGCAGACTTGCTCGTAGTAGGATATGAGACGGTTCAGTCGGAAACTCCATGTAGACAAGATTTAGGTTGAGGGAATAACATTTAGCAACTTCACAAACTCTTGTTAAGCCTAAGACAGATTTGTTTAACCTGAGTGATTTATTCTTACCAAGACTGTGATAATACATGTGTGCTGGTTGTTTCCAAGTTCTTTAGACATCTGCCAATCTATCATACTTTGATATTGAGGAAGGACTTCTTCTTTTTTTAATTATTATTTCTATAGTGGTCGGTCTGTAGCGTTATGTAGCACTTTGTTGATCTCAAAGTGGATAGTATGAGTAGCAGTTTTTTAGCGTTATCTGGAATAAACTTAATATAGTGTAATTGATTAATATGACCTAATAACATGATTCACTGGTAGGATCAAGATGAAAGCAGCAGAGTACAAAGGAGTAGGGTGTACTTGTAAGAATTATATTTTATAATTTATACTTTGTTTCTTAAGACATTAGTGTTATGTATCATCTGTCAAAATCCATCTTCCTCCATTTATAAAATTTATGTTTATTTTTTGAACATAGTGGCTGCATGCTTTTTTTATTTTTTTGCTCAAAAAATCTTTCTCGTCTTGTTTAATAATGAGGTCATTCCTCAATTTTCTTTGCTTTCTCCCTACTTGTGATCTTGAAATTTCAAAGATGGTGTTACGCATTAGCTATTATCATTCTTAGTTTCTCCTTGCATTTTGCCTTCTCCAAAAAAGGGTACTTAGGTGTTTAATTATCACTGTGAAAAAAGCTATTTGTATGGGTACATCTTTATAATGCCATTGCGCTTAAATTGATGGAAATTTATGCAACCTATCTGTAGACTAGTTTTTAAGGATTCATGTCTAACTTTTAACAGTTATGTGACCTCAAATTTTGTTTCAACTTCCAAGTGCCCCATAGTTGTTCAAGAATTTGAGCCATGATGCCTAAGGTGCAATTGGGGTTAATTAGTGATTCCTGCCTCGTGACATCACACTATAGAAATCTTCCTAATTGTGCTGGCTGCACTTGTGAATTTGTTCATCATTGAAAGATAAAACTGCATCTCGTACTTAAGTTTGTGTCACGCTGTAAAATATCATGGTTTAGATGTCATGAGACCATTGATAATATATTACATGTGATGTTTCCTGAGACCATCACATTGTGTGAAAGATCTTTCAATCATGTGTGTGGGTGCATGCACGTGTACAAATTGATATTCAATCCTGATGATTAATGTGTCCTTGTGAATCCTGATTTGTAGAGAAGTGCTCGAATGGACTAAGATGCCTCTTATGTACTCTTCCTCTTAGAATGGATGTGATCCTCAACAGTTGCAACAAGCAAATTACTTGTGCACATTCAAGGATCTCTGTTCTCGAGCACATCACTAAAAAAATCCTGACATTGAAAACTTAATCATCTTTTTTTTTTCTCCCTGTCGATAAAAGTTGAACCTTATTATCTCTGCAGCAAGAAGTCTATTATGACTTTATGTTTTTTAAAACTATCGTTTGTTATTTCTACGTAGAAAATTGTTGTTCGCTGTGTTTTTTTTTCTCAGTTTGTCTTGGGCTTCTGATTTGTGCCTTAAACCAGATTCCTCAGTTAAAATGGAGACAGCTTCATGGAATAGTTTGAGTTCCTGCATGGAATAGTTAGAGTTCCAAAAGAAGCTGGTTCGGTCTTGCTGACCTTTTTCCAGATGATGATAATAATTTTCATTGTGTGAGAATAGCTAAGGACCATTACTTAGGGAGTCTCAGCTTGCTGGCATTCCATCATGCAATATTTGAAAATTAAAATATATTCTTGTGTGTGGGAACGTGTCTGTGTGCATGTGTGTTGAAAGGAAAAAGTTCTCGACTGTGTGAAAGCATTATTTGCTTTCATGATTTCTACCAATCTTTTGTTTAGGTGTTCGTTCCTTTATAATCTTTCATGTTGTACACTAATCATCCTTGTGTATTACTGTTTTAGATTTACTTACAGTCCTTTTCATGTAGAAGAGAACTTTGCTTGGAACTTATTGAAATTCCAAACACGAATCATCATACACAGGTTCATGTGCCTATACATTTCTCATGCATGTTGGTCCACATCCTTTACGTGTCATGTATACAAGTTGTTTCTGAAATTCTCCATTTACACTGTTTTTCATAGGATTTTTTACAATCTGAAAAAAGCTATATGTTTATAAACGATAGTCTTCAGATGAGGGCAGAATCTGGGACATGCAATGTGTGCTCTGCTCCTTGCTCCTCTTGTATGCATCGTAATATGTCAGCCATGATGTCAAAAGTTGAATGTGGGTTTTCTGACAATATCTATGAGAGAAAAGAAACTGATAGTTGTTCATTCATTGGTGTTGATGGGTTGCCTCCCACTAAGAGCAGAGCATGTGATAACCAGCAACATGCAGCTAGTGAAACAAGCAATTTATTGAGCACAAGCTCGAGTCATGATTCATATTCTGAAAATGCTGAAAGTAAAGCAACTCTGAGGGCTTCTGCTATGTATGATGCATCTGAAGATGTAGACATACCTCCAAAAGTGTCTTTAGGAGGTGCAGCAGGAGAAGATCAGCCTCTTCGAAAGGCTACTGGTACTAGTCATGGGCTAAATCCCTCATGCTGTCACTCTGCATCTGATTCGCACCTTGGGATATTCTTACATCGAGATGAAGAGCAGCACGGAGCAGAATGCCATGGGGATAATATGTCATGTATCACTGGAGTCAGAGATGCCAATCCCCCAGCCTGTTATCGTAATGTTGACCTGGACAAGAAAGATACATCATGTAGTTCTGCATCAACCTATGATTTACTTGCTAAAGAAAATGAAATGGAGGTACAGGTGGATGCCTGTCCTGGATCTCATCATCATGAAATAGAAGCAAGTGAAAGTAAATCAAGAGAACTAAACACATGCCCTCTGGAATCTTCGAGGAAGAAGAGCTCTGGCGGTAACTCTGTAAATGCTGTCTTTTCTCCCAAATCTGACCTTGTAGAGTTCCCTCCCACAAAAAAAGAATTGTCTACCAAAACACCGTCTTCACATTCCCATTTTCAAAGTGCATACGTTGACCGTAGTCCTGATTCTAAGGATTTGGGAGGATATCTAACTTCTCAACATCGAGGAGAGCCTTCTGAATGCTCGATGAATGATGTCAAATCTTCACCTGGAGGACCATTGGTTTCCATGAGTATTGATGGGCGCAATTCTGCTGCACTCCCAAGTTATGAAGACAGTAAACCAAGTCAAATCAGAGGTGACTCCTCTTCAAGGGTTTTAAAGAACCATGATTCATGCCTTGAAACTGAAGCTGTCATGGATGGTGAGAACCCATCAGATGAAGCTACTAAATGCAGGAACACTTGTGAGCAATTTGGAAAGAACGGTACCATATTGGAGGCATCCAATGTACAAGAGCCTGACATGCAACCGCGCCTGATCACTAAGGGGGAAAATTCTGAATCAGACAGTGGATTAGATGATGTGAGTTCCTTCTCTTTTCTTTGCTCAATTTGGCTATCAAATGATTATAGAAATGCCTGTTCCTCCTATTAGGCACTTTTGGTACCTTTAACTATATTCCTTGGTTGTTTCAACTCCTCTTTTACCAGTTCTTTGCTTTGTTTATAAAATCTTGAGTTGAGGTTATCTGTGATAAACCAGTAAATATTCCTGAAATATGAAAAAGACACTTCTGCTGCTATGTAGGTGCTGAGGAGAGTTTGTTTTGTCCCATTTTGTGCACGCACCTTCTATTGGTGCTTGTTTCTTAGAATTGTGTGATTATTAAAGTAAGGAAAGACTTAAAAAACACTGCTTCTGGGTTTTGTGAAGCAAAATAATTTTAGTTAAATCAGCTAGTGCAAGTTAAAAATTTATACTCGTCCTTATAAGACCTGTGAGATATAATGATTGCAAGTTAAATTACTTAAAGAAGGATTCAGTATTATGGTTACTTAGACTTTTAGTTTAATCAGCCAGCATTTGCCTTTACCATGCCATCCCAAATTCTAGACTGATGACTTATTTCTTTTAGCCCAGATTTTCATCCCAGTAGCTCAAGTTAAATGCATTGAAGTCCAAGGCCAACCACCTCCCTTAAATTAGCAATATCACAATTTTTTACCATTGTATATGAGAACTTATAGCTGGCTTGTTTGTTTGTGTACCTGGATGATCTAGTTTCTGATGTTATGTTTTAATTATAAAAGTTTCTATAGGAGCTAGTGACTTACTGTGGCTTTTTTTTTTTTCGTGGTTGGCATTAATTTTTATATAAATTTGATTTGAAGTTTCTAATATTTAATGCTTTGTCCAGAACTTTAAAACTGAGACATGTAAATTTTTGGGGAGCCTATCTGAAGCAGGGTTCAGATTTGTAGTTTAAGCTGAAACTAACTTATGACTCTAAATATGCTGTATATGTGCGTAGTTTGTACTAATTTCTTGTATGCTGCGAATCACTCTTTTCTTGAATAAACTTAAATTTGGCAAGTTCCAAAACATTTGGAAGCCCCAGATGACAGTTTCTAGAGAGATCTTAGAGATCAGGTAACTTTTTGACATAAAATTTGGTGTCTTAGATGTTTTTTTTACATGATTGTTTGACTATTTAATTTTGAGAAATATCTTTTTTTTGATTTAATTGCTTTGAAAATTTTAATCATTTGTTAAGTACATGTTCTTTTGTAATATATATCCTTTATATTGCCAAGAAAAGGTCCTAAAAAATGTAATCTTTAAATGCTTCTTCCAAGGCCTTTAATTTTCTAAATGTGCAAAATGTTCTTTGACTAACCTACTATATGGCTGTAGTGCAATGACATAAAGCCTCTACAAACTCTTAAAATCAGGGTACTGTGCGAAATCATTATGGAATAAAAAGTATTTGTGTTAAGAGTTATCATACATTGTCAAGAAGCTGATGTATGATGTATTTGCTCCAGATGAGGATTGCAAGAACTCTTTTCTTTGGAAGAAATTATAATCCTAATCACTACATATATAATTAGGGTTTTGTTTAGGGCTTTATTACTGGATTAATATCATGCACCTAACATATACAATAATAATATCGTATTCTGAAGAAAAGGTTGGGGGGGGGGGGGGGGGGGCGCTTAGAATATCTCAAGGGAATTTTTTGCAGTGTCCCCTTCCATATAAGAAATAAATGATAGTTATCGGTGATAATAAGATTAAAGGCCTAGTATTGGTTTTCACCTCGGTTTGGTCCTAGGTTGGTACGATGTTGAGATGGCGGAAAATGACCATTAACAATAGGAATGAAGAGAAAAAGATTAAGAAAATGATGTCCCATGATGTTAGGCTATTCTAAAGTGTTGGGAGGCAATCATCCCAATTTGTCCTGGCTGGAACCAATTGGGATGGTTGGGATGTCCTAGTTTATGTGAGAATTGGTGACCTGGGTGCGCCCCGGGTGCCATTCTATCATTGGACAGTATGATATGAGTGGGACATACTGGGACCCAAATCTTGGATGATGCTGCCTTCCACCACCCTACGTCGACCCCTCCCTCCCTCCCTCTCTTACACTTAAAAGTCTAGGAACACAAGCTAGCTGATAATCCATAATATAATTGAATCACATCAGTCTCTTTCATGGATTCAAATCCAGCCTAAGGCTTGAAACTAGACTACTTGCAAGATAGATTCGTGGGCTTCAAGAACAAGCCTAAGCTTGAGGAGATCAATTAAATTTCATGTCTGTCTTACTCCCCAAATCCCCTTTTTTTACTTTTGTTTATTAAAAGAAAACACGGACTATATTGATGAGGTACTCTCTCATAGTTGCCCAGGCAGATGGTATCATTGAGGCAATTATAAAATCATGTAGGTAAACTATTACGGTAAGAGTGTTAGGGGCTTAGAGCTAATGTTGGAAATGTTGATCAAAGTGTTGCTTTGTATTTACTTGTAAAATAAAGGTGTGGGATTGAAAGAAATAGAAATGACAGATATTCATTCTTCATGTCATATTGTTAGTTATGCAATGTGATGATGTACTCTATTATAGTTGCTTGAGCATTTGGCTATAATTCAGGCTGTTATAAAATTGTGTAGGTGAATTATCATAAATGCAGATCAAAGTGTTGCTTCTTACTCCCTAATAAAATTAAGGGTTGGGATTGAAAGAAACCAAAATAACAAAAATTTGCTCTACATATCATATTGCTAGTTATGCAACCAACAAGCTTGGGAGTTGGGGCAGTAGGATTTGATTTGGTTGCCAATTGTAGGAAGACATTCAGGAGGATCAGTGAAGTGAGGTGGACAAAGGATTTATGGGAGTTTTATGGAAATTCTGTTGTTCGGTTAAAACTTGGAAAGGCATGGGAAGGAAAGACAGATGAACGGTAGCGTCTGTTTTGGCCTGCAAAGAATATTGACTGAATTCATCATTAAGTATTAAGAACACTTGTCATTTTGCAACCATGATTGGATCCATTAGAAGCAACTTAATCAGAATGAGACTGCGATGTGAAAAATCTATAATATATGCGAGACTATTTTAAATAACTAATCCAAATTTCAGATAAATGCTCTAGAAGACTCTTGGTAAGTTCAGTTACTTAAGCTTAAGCTCTTCACTGAGATGATTAAAACAATTAAGAACTATGTTCATCCACCATGCTTGATGAGTAGATTCATTAAGTTGACCCAAGGTTGTCAGACTGCCTAGACAAGTCCAAGCAGTGGAAAGCTTATATGGCTAGGCGGCTTCCTCGGTGCTTAAGCGGAGGAGGAAATCGTTCCAAGCTTTTATTGTAAATATCTTTAGTTCATATGCATAAATAAGAATGTGCATATATCCTATATTTATCCATTTTTCCACCAATATTGGTATTATGAAACCTATTTTTCATATTTAAAAACTTTAAGTACCAAACCCTGCAAGAGGAGATTTGCAGCAGTGTTGCTCCATTATAGTAGTCAACATGTTGCAGAACATAGCTAACACCTAGCAAGAAGCTGGGAAGAGGAGGGTAGAAAGTACCAGCCAGAAGGCTACAGGGCCACAACTAACAATTATCAAGGAAGCGGCAAGTAGAACAAAGGCTAGCAAGCAGAATGAAAAAGAGAAATTAGGGGAAAAGGGGAAAAGAATGGGTAGATGAAGAATGGGTAGGAGTAGAAAAGGAGAGAAAAATCAAAGGAAGGATAATGAGAAGAATAATATGAAGATTGATCAAAGAAAGAATAAACAAATATATATACACAAATTTGGCTCTATTGCTGTGGCCACTGCAACCATTATTGCTGCTTGTGGCTGCTGGCTGACCTATTGGCAATCGTCGATCAGCCCTCTTTCATTTCCCTTATGGGGCTTAAATAGGGAAAGAATGTAGGAAACGAAATCATTAAAGCAATAGGGTATAAGCAGGCTTTGGCAGTCTGGCCAAATTAAGTGCCTAGGCTGCTGCTTTTCACAACATGTGTCAATCTATGGTCTATTGGATTAGGCCTGTTGTATCTACAACCTGGTTTAATTTCAACTCAAAAGTATGATTTCGAAATGATTTTTTTCTATTGCTATTGAATGAATGATTTCATAGACAACAAAGTCTTGGTGCATCCTCAACCACGTAGTGGTTTCTTGGAGGGGTCCGAAAATGGGAGCTGCAAGGTGTAACCGTCACAAGGTTGCTCTGCTGGCTCTTTTAGTAGCTGTGTAATTGCAAATATGTTGTCTTATTATTGGCAGGGCTGTAAGGAAGTTGATATTTAACATTTGTGCACTAACCCAAATGCTGGGTACTATTGCATGGCTGGTCATATTCGCTAGAGGATAATAACACTTATATGAATTTTGGATCAACTAGTGCTGGCTTTTCAACATTATTGGAAAGATATATGAGATTAAGTATATACATGTTTTGTTTAATGATGAGTTTTTGCTTGTCAGATCAGATTAGGACACGACAATTGCTTTTTCTAAATTTATGGTGTGCATGACACCTCTTATGTGAGCCTTATTCCATCAATAATGGGCCTATTTAATGATTATGTCATTACACTTTGGTTAACAACGAATCATATCTCATCTCTCTAGAATACTATTTGTATGCTCTACTCTTTGTCAATAGAGAAAGGAAAGTTTACAACCAACACATTGCTGTCTACAAGGGGCATAGACATATCTTTATTTCTACTTTCTTGCTTGAACTGACCCCAAGCAGTTAAGTCTTTCTAGTAATTACTATTTTACATAGCTACCATAGAGGTGATGCTTATGTTTTGGTTTTTGATAGTTATGCATATATAATACGATCATTCAAATTGTGTGGGATAGGGCCATCCCTAATTTTCCCGCAGAATAGGATGCACCGCATCACACCCTGTCCTGATAGTTGCCCAATTTTTATAATTTTATAAAAATGAAATATGCATTAAAAAATTATAGTCTTGTAGCTTGATCCTTACTGACAATATATCACAATTTCTGTAACTTTGGCCAAATTAATGGCAAAAAAGGCTGCTCACCTTGACTATGATCTTCCTGGTGTTGAACAACCAAATGTGGTTGTCAAACTTGGGTTTGGGTAACGTGAGACTCTCTTTTCCTTCCTCTCCCTTATTCTGTCTTTCTCTCTTCTCACTCTCAGTTTGGCAGCATTGGGTATAAGATAGCTTTTGCTATCTTTCACATTTTTATTTTTTCTTTCGAATATCCAATATTAATACTCGATACTTAATGTCTGGTGAAAGTTTTATGACAATTATTTTACTATGAAGTGATGAACTAAAACCCTTGGATTGCAGCTTCATATTTGTTGGCTTTTCTTATGTTGCAACTTGTCTATGTGATATATATTGTTTCAGGTAAAGGTATGTGATATATGCGGAGATGCGGGCGTGGAAGAACTTCTAGCTACATGTAGTAGATGCAGTGACGGTGCAGAGCACACGTAAGCCCTTATCGATTTTCAGACATGCTGTATCTAATTAATTTGTCTCTAATATGATTTTTGTTTGTGGCTAACACTTGAAAATTGTTTGCTGTTAAATAGTTATTGCATGCGAATTAAGTTGGACAAAATTCCGGAAGGTGAATGGTTATGTGAAGAATGCCAACTCAAGGAGGATGCTGAAAACCAAAAAGTGGATAAATCTGATTCATTTTCTGGAACATCAAAAGTAGATATCTTGAAAGAAAACAGTCAGAATTTTGGGAGCAATTTGATCCCTAAGATTTTACCTAAGTTGGATATTGAAGCTATTGATACAGAAGTGAGAGGGTCTACTAAAGGAATGCAAAGTCCACAAAAATCAGGCAAGAGCCATGCAGACAGTCCGGAGGTTACTTCAATGAACAGCAAAATGATTCCTGAAATAGGTGGTGGGTCCATAGGAATAGCCAGTCCAAGGAAAAATGCTGTCATGTCTCGAGAAAGTTCATTTAAGAGCCTGGATATGGGAAAGGTAAAGCCAACCAACCTGGTTCCATCTTCCAAAGGTCAGTCGGCAAATAGTTCCCAGGCCATCTCCCGCTCACATACCTCAAGCTCTAAGCCATCAAAGGTTCAACCGCAACTTCATTCAACTCGAGGTAAATTTCCATGAATTATATGTTACATAAAATACCCAGACAATTTTCTGCTGAATCTTGCTCCACCTTTGTAGAGTAGTGAAGTTTTAAATTTATAGATCTTTTCTTTTTGCAGGGCCACTTTCAAAGCAGCTTTCATTTGACAACTCATACATGAAGCCAAAGGTCAAACAGTTGATCAACAATTTGCCTCAGAAGCAAAAAATTACGAGAGAAGCTGTTTCTAGCAATGGTAGGAAGGATGAAGTAGTCAAAACAATGATGAAGTCTGCATCATTCAAAAGTGTAAGTTCAGGCCTCTCCAATATTGAATCGTTAAATAGAACCCAATCATTTAAATCACCTCAAGCTGATGAACCTAGAGGCTGGAAACTGGTGAAAGAAAGGAATATGAGGGAAAGGAAGAATTCTTTTGTTCTTGATCGCCCTGCTGGCACATCTGCTGCAAAGATGGATCTGAAGATTTCACAGCATAGTGGAAATTTAAGTAATAAATCTGAACAAGACATACTCAGCATCAAAAAGGGACTAGAAAATCCCAAGGATTTAGGTACAGATATGTCTCTAGAGGACTTGTAACTGGCATCTCCTTTTGCTTAGTTCCATTATGACACTGTTTAAATAGTAACTATGTTCATTTTTATTTTGCTGTTGGAATAGGACGTACTGAGGTGAAGAAGCAGACATCAAGTACTTCTAAAAGATATGAATTGTGCAATTCTGAGGATCGAAGGCCATGCCAAGTTGTCCCTAGGGAAGGTTCTTGTGCAAATCCCACTGCTGTTGATAGATCACGTGGTGATGCTGACTTGGTACTGCAGCGCAGTATGTCTCAGGTCCAAGAATCCTCCCCTCAAGAAGATCAAATCAAGGATTCTACCCATTCTAGCAGTTCAAGGCAGGCTGCTTCAAGTGACAGTCGAGTATTACGTTGTCATAAATGTAATGAAACAGGTCATGCAACTCAGTTTTGCCCGATTGACAAACTTCGCATATCTGCTCTTAAACCTTCTGCTGATAGAAGTTTAAGGGAAAGCAGTCATAAAAGCAATAAATGGAAAGATGCAATTGAAGCAGCAAAAACTAGGACACAGAAGAGAAATAAATTGTCAGACCAGTCTGTGTGTTCAACGCCGAGTACTGAAGTGAGTTGTGAAGTAGCTTCCAAAGATATCCAGTCAAACTCAAGTGGTCTGAAGAGCTTGCCTCTGGAAGGGACATCTGATGGGCAAGCTGATTTGAGAAGCTTTGATGCTGATTTTGGCATAAGAGAACCTGTGATTGACATGCAGCAAGCCAAACACCCTGTTGAAGCCTCATGTCTTCCTAAAGCAAGTGATTCCAATGCCATTCTTACCAATTCTGATGGTTCAAATGCGAATCCTTCAACTAGAATTTTGCTTGATCAATCTTCTCTACTTGCAAACCCGTTTAGAGCTTCAGGAATCCCAGAACATGAATATATATGGCAGTATGATATCTCTCAACTCTTTATTTCAGAAGGCTTATTGAAGAGTTCAAATTTGTTTCTCATAATTAACTGAACTTTCTTTGCAGAGGTGGTTTTGAGGTGCTTAGAACTGGAGGACTTCATGAGTTTTTTGATGGGATTCAAGCTCACTTGTCAACTTCTGCATCACCTAACATGCTTGAAGTGGTCAGCCAGTTTCCTTGCAAACTGCAACTAGACGAAGCTCCTTACCTTAGGTTGTGGCCATTGCAATTTCAGGGAATCAGTCCTAAGGAAGATAATATTGCCATTTTTTTCTTTGCTAAAGATATCGAGAGGTTGTTTGATGTTTTTGTTTCCCCTTTTTTTAATAAATTATTATTTTTATTATTACTTAAGATCTAGAATTTTATAGATACTTTTTTGTTGGTTTTGATACAGTTATGAAAGGACTTACGGGAAGCTGTTGGAAAATATGCTTAAAAATGATTTAGCCCTTAGAGGGAATATCAATGAGGTTGAGATTCTTATTTTCCCATCAAATAAACTACCAGAAAACTGCCAACGTAAGAAACAGCATTTATGTATTTAACCATAGTAAGGGCATTTATTTGATATAGCTGTGCTTTTGATAGACTGTTTATGTGCAAACATGATTTTATATGTTTTCCTTCCCTCCATCTAGTATTGCTAGTCACATCTTAGAAGTGAGAAGATGCTCTTTGTTCTTTTCAGGTTGGAATATGTTATTCTTTCTCTGGGGTGTCTTCAGAGGAAGGACAGAGTGCTCAAAAATCCTGCCTGATTTACAGAAGCAGACTTGTCAGTTCAAGTTAAGCACAGATCCCTTGGTTCAAGAAATTTCTTCCCCTCTCTTTGAAGCTTCTACCTCTCAGAAAATAAATTCCCATGAGAGTTCAGTCAAGGAATTATCTAGGAATATTTCCCATGAGAGTTCAGATAACGAATTATCTAGGAATAATAAATCAGCCAACATGGAAGCAGTGAAATCCAATATTTGGGTGGATTTTCAGCCTATTTCTTCTTCTGGTATCAAGGATAAGATCTGCAACATGCATGAGTCTTCTTTTGTTCAAAATACTTCGTGTCAGCTGGCTTCAGGTTCGATTCCTCTAAGCTGCTCGTCGGATATGCGAGGCCAGCTGTGCAGCGTGCTTGGTACTTGTCCAGAGCCTGACCTTCCGATGAGTACCAAGGACTTCTGCCCTGCATTGAAAGGCGAGGCCATGTATCTGGTAAAGCTTTATATTCCCGAAGGATTGAAGTCTAGAATGCCTTTTGCTTATTGATTGTAATTACTGCATGTAATGTCTTCATTGTCAGAATAGCTTACAATTTCTGGTGAAATATTTTGAATCACTATTTTTATACACTGCATCTGCTATGTTGCTCATATGCATTATGTGATTACTGAACTCTACACCTTTTAGCTTACACCGCCGTCATCATCATCATCATCTTATTTTTTATTTGGTGTTGTTTCGGAGCGTGGGGGAGGGGGAGATTTGCTCCAATTTTGCACAGATTACATGAGCATATTTATATCAGCATACCTGCAGTTGTTTTGGGGTTGTTTACATGTTTTTGGAAATTAACATGTTTATTCATGTCATTGACTCCAGTTGCCAAAATTGTCCCGACAAATGAAAATTCATACACAGATACATACCATCATATTACTGCATATATATATATGTGTGTGTGTGAATGTGCATGCATGCTTATGTTTCTGACAATTCAGCTTGGACTCGCAACTGCCTAGTTGTGCCATTTTTAAGTTATGTCCCAGTTATCTAAACAACAACATGTTTTTTGGATTTTTTTTTTTTTTTTTAACTGTAGAAGGCTGACCTGATTTAACATGACTTCACATATCGCGCGCGCGCGTGCGCACACACGAACATATATACATGTATGTATGTATGTGCATGCATGCTCATGTTTCTAACAGTTCAGCTTGGACTTGCAAGTCCCTAGTTGTGCCATTTTTAACTTATGTCCCCGTTATCTAAACAACATCCTGTTTTTTGGATTTTTTTTTCTAATTGTAGAAGGCGGACCTGATTTGACATGACTTCACCTTCAACCCCTTGTCACCTATAGATCGATCCACAATAGGCAAGAAGAATCACTAGTAGGTATATAGTTGTCAAAGGTGTTTTGGTGGTTTTTGTGTGATAGGGATCTATGGCATTCATAGGTGTGCCTGATTGTTCTAAATAGCTAAGGACGGGGTAAATATCTGGATTCTTAGATGGTCAAGGGCATCCTAGTTTGCATGAGGCTCCCATCATTGTGGGTCTAGGGAAGGTCATATGTATGCAGCCTTTCCCTCGTGTGGAGAGTCTTGTTTCCATGTTTTGATCCTGTGACACCCAGAAAGAAGCAACCTTACCATTGCGCCAAGGCTCGCTCTTGCTTCATAGATGGACTATAAGAACTGTTGGGAAAGTTGAGGTTTGACACTGTTTAATCTTTAGGCCATGTTGATTGGGATTTTATTCATGGCTCTTGGTTTTGATGGCTATTTTATTATTGGTTCCATGCCTCTGTATAAGTGTGTATAAGCTCCTCACAACTGTGTGTGGCAAGAGTGATACATGCAAAAAGAAGGCCTATATGTCTGTCAGGATTAAATGTGAAGCAGAACTTGGCCAGGGACTAATAAGCAGCAGTTAAACAAAGGACTGTCGATCAATTTGCCTTCAAATTTAGGATGATGAAAAACAGCTAAATTGGAAGAAACAAAGGTGGACGAAAAAGTGGAGAAAGAAAGACACTAGGAAAGGTAAAATGGAATAACAAAATAAAGTAATAGAAAGAAAGAGGCAAATGAGAAAACCTTGGAATGAAAGAGTTTCTATTGGGCAAATAAAGTGAGGAAGCATAAGAGGGAAATGATCAGGATAAATATGAAAAGGAAAAGAAAGGAGGAAGAGGATGAAGAAGAAGAAAAAAGAATAAAAATGGCAGATCGGTCTAGTAAGGAGCAAACAATGTCAACTAACCTTCATCTTTCTTGAGCTAGAATGTTGATTGACTTAGAAGCAATAGTTGGATGACGCGAGTTATGTATCATCTAAGTCATCAATTGATGTAAACTAGAGCTTATTATAATTATGTAAGTTAAAAATATGAATCTAACAGAGAATTAATACTTGTGTATTAACATTACCAACAAGTCCTATTTTAGAAACAAAAATTCTAGCCCTTTTCCAGCAATACACTTTGCTAAGCGTCCTTACGAATTATTTCTGTACTATCTTGACATTGCTAAGTGAATGAATTACTTAAAGCAGTAACAGTTAAGATTAAATGTGAATTACTTAAAACATGCGAAAAACTATGGAGAACAATGAGGCTACTTTATTAATCATTTATATTTCACAATGTTCTGATGCTCAACTTTCTAGGATTAGTATTTCTATTTCTATATTTACAAATTAAAATAAAATCTTTTGGTTTTTAAGCCAAGGATTCATATGTGACATAATTTTAGAGCATGTCATTTGTAATATTTGGATCAAGGTCGGTTGAACTATACTTGTCCTTCAATTATATCTTTCAAATTGTCTACACAAACTATCCTTCTCCCCTGAAAAGAGATTTTTGAAAATATAAAAATGTAACTCTTGGGCTAAGGGTCAAGTTGGTCATTTTTCTCACCCCCCCCCCCCCCCGGGGGAAAAAGTAAGTGATGGAGATAGCTCCACTCCATCAGAATATTTCTTAGCCATAGGATTGATTGGTCCTCCATTGGGAACGATCCATAGGGCTAAGGACAGAACATAACATGCAAGGCGATAGATTCTATGAGATTCTTCCTGAATGGGAACCCGTGAAGGAAGATTGCAGAACTCCGTTGTCATCAGAGAACCCTCAACTCCTCCAAAGAAATGGTAACTCTTTTTTTTGACAATACCTCTCTTCAAAAATCATGCCGAACCAGCCGGTTCAGGATGTACTGAATCAGACTAGTCGGTTATCGGCGCGATTTAGTGCATCAGTTCAAAATGGAGGGAGGGGGAGGAGAGAGAGGAAAAGAGAGAGGGAGGAAAGGAGAGAGGGGGAGGGAGAGGGAGAGGGAGGAAAGGAGGGAGGGAGAGGAAGGAGGGCTCGAAAGCCCTCTTCTTATCGGTAGGGGGTTGCCCCTATTTCATTTTGAAACAGGGACAAGCCCTAATTTTTTTTTTGAAAATCTTGAGCTAAATTTGGCAAACATCCTCTCGCGCTTCCCCTCCCTCTCCCTCCCCACCATCCTCCATCACTTTTCCCCTCTCTCCCTCCTCTCTCTCTCTCTCTCTTTCTCTCTCTCTCTCCTCCCTCTCCCCCTCCTTCGCTGGCTCTCCTTGTGTTGGTACATCTTAGAATGGTAAGGTATGGATCCATACCATACCGAACCAATTGCCAGTTAGTACGCCCTCCGATGCCAGTTCGACGGATCTTGAATTGTGGATTTATGGTTTTATTATTTTTAGGCTAAATAGAGGGTGGGCCTTGAGGCGATAATAAGGTTTCTACATTGTGATCTAGGTGTCATCGGTTTGAAACATGGAAATAGCCTCTCTACACGATGGGGTAAGGCTGCATACATCTAACGCTCTCCAAACTCTGTAATGGCGGAAATCTTGTGCACTAGAGCGTTTTTTTTTTGTTTTTAGACTGAAAGCGTAAATGCATGAAACATTTTTAAATTCAATTGTTAACTAACCAAAAAATTATGAATAACTAAATAACATTCGAAAATTTTGCAACAATCATGTTGAAACACCTAACAATGCGAATACCTATAATAGTATGGTTACCATCATATCAAGTTCCAACATCTAACTTTTACTTTACAAAAAATCAAAAATTTTAGAAAGACCACAATTAGATATATTTCACCTAAATGCCTATATTATTCAAGGTAACATCTAGCTAATCTGAACTTAAATCTTGCAAATCCAGTATTTAGGGAACTTATCTCGTACATAATACATAGAGACCCTTTTGTCATGTAAATAACCTAACAGAGGGTTAAAATGTCTTCTATCAAAAAAAAAAAAAACCTAAAAAGTCATCTTTAGGAAAACTTCCTTTTACTTTAACTTCTCCAATTAAAAGTTGCATGTTAAGACTTGTGAAAATACTTGTTAGAGGTAATGTTTCTCATCCATGAGTTAGTCTTCTCTTTTATTGAAGAAAGAGGGACGACTCAAAAATTGATACAATCTAGACTATTTGTTTAAAGAAATGGAGAACTAGCTCATTTCAGTCATTATAGCTAAAATTGGATGAAATCAGTTAGTTTTGGCCAAATGTTACCGAAACTGAGTGTAAGGACACTTGATGGGTGGATATGGGTATGTTTTTGTGTTTATGTTTGTGCATATCTTTGAGTTATATTTAAAATACTTTTTATCAAAAGAAAAGGAATCATGCAATACATTTATAGATGCTGCTGAGTCCAAATATCATGCAGTTGTCATTCTGTTTTCAAAATGTCCACTTCAAATCCATTCTGCAGTTTGGCATTAGGAGATCTGATTGACATTGTTACAGATGTTTGATGATGCTTTTCCCAATGAGCCCTGAACATTCGCCAGTTTATGTGTGAATGTGGAATGGCATTTGAGTGTGGTTTCTGATCAGAGGCTCATGTCATTTGTTAATTTGCACGCCCCTGTGCCATGTCACAAAATATTTTAATGCTCATCTAGTATATAACATTGGTTCAACAAGGACAGTTGGATTCTAGCTTTTCCAAATTTAATTCACCTATGACCACTTCTCACTTTTAACAACCTGGTGTTTGTGGATATTTTAATTGAAAGATGTTGATACTTTTTTTTTATTTTTGGGTGGTGGTGTTTTTTTTTTTTTTTGGGGGGGGGGGGGGGTGCGGTTAATCAACATTTGACTTGACTACGATAGCTAAATATTTGTTGGTTCTAATCATGAGGCGGGCCTTAGCATAAAGGTAAGGTTGCTCCAATGCGACCTGGATTTCATGGGTTTGAAGCACGAAAACAGCCTCACCGCATGCATGGGTAAAGCTATGTACATCTGACCTTTCCTTGACCTTATAGTGGTAGGAGCTTCGTGCACTTTCTTCTGATCATAAGTGGTGTTAATCTCTAGTATTTATTCACATTTGAATTATCTCATGAGTTAATTTGCGGTCAATTTATACCTTCATTATGTTTAGATTGCAGTTGCTTTTGTGGCATGAGATCCTCATAGCTTTACCCATTTGCATGCAGGAGAAATCTGGTAGTGATATTGATGGCAGAACCCCAGTCCACATTCATGCAACTAGCATAGAAAATATGAACAGTGCATTGCCTTCACAAGCAATATCTTCATATTTTGGACAAGGTGATTTTTCTTCCAATGATGTTTACATTATTTGTTCAGGATATTTCTGCTCAATTTCTTTTTGCTTGCTCAATGAACAGATGGTGAAGGCAGAGGAAATGGTGAAAAGATGAGGGAGAAAGAAGGATCAATCAAACTTGAAGCTTGTATAGATAATGAGCTGCAGGAACATCTGATGGAGATCGACCACCTCGGCTGGGAGTCAAGGCCTAGCCGGAAACGTGCACACTCATCTTCCATGCAGACGGTTACGCGTGCTTCTGGTGAACCCTCAAAGAGCACTGATGAAATAATGCTTTGGAGTGAGAGAGCAAACTTCATTTCTCTTGAAGATGAAAAAGAATACAAGAAGATGAGGAGTCGCAGCGAGATACATGCTAATAGTAGTTCTAGGGATGAAAATACAACTAATAATTTATCATCTCAGATACATACTTTGCTATCTAGCTATGTTGATGAGCAGCAAAACATTCATGGTTTCTGCAGTGGAACAGGGATGACTGAGAACCCAAGGTGCGCTGAAAAGTTTTTCTTTCCAGCGGATTCGGGTCCTGTCAGAAATGTTGTATCAGAGAACTTCATACATGTTCTTTCTTCAGATGACGAAGACGTGCCAGAGTCCAGTAGTCCAGATCTTGAACTAGCACTTGGGGGCAAGAAGAAATCATCCGAAAAGGAAGTCTTGTCATTGCTTTTCCCTTTGGCTGACAGAAAAAGCAGCCAAGAAAAACTCCCTGGTCCTGCAATGGATGGTGAAGATGATATGTCAGCATCACTCTCTCTATCCCTTGCCTTTCCTGGCACAGAGAAGAAACAAAAAGACAAACCCATTTTAAGAACGGAGCAGCTTTTGCCGGAGAGGCCTCGCGTTAATACTTCTTTGCTTCTATTTGGCAGGTTTACTGACACTTGAATCCAATTGGGAGCGTATATGCCTTGTAAATGACCACCTCAGTATACCTAGAGCCTCACAAGGGGCATCACCAGAGCTCTTGCCCATATGTTCATAACCATACAAATGTTTTTCCTTTTTTCAACTTTTTTCTTTACTTTTCTTTTCGTTTCTTTCTTTCCCTAGTTCTTGCTTCTAGAGTGCAGATTTACGGCTGTTTGTATATAAGAGAAGGAAAGCCACAGTGTTAAAATTATGCAGAAACTCCATGGATATGATACTGCAAGTCCTCATAATTATATGTTTCGTTTGTTGATTCATGCTTATCCAAAGTATGAATATTTCAGGTGGTTAGCGGTGGTCTAAATTTGATTACTAGTGAGATGCTAATGATGACGCACACCTTAAGTGTCCAGCTTGTCACAGGGATAAGGTGCGTGCTGCTGTTGTGGTTTGCTGAAGTGTGTTCAGCTCCCAATGCTAATAGTCTATTCCTCGCGCATGCCATGCGCTGGTATTCCTTTTGTTACGTCAATGCGCCCTGCTTCTATTAGTATCATTTTCTTACAGTTTGTATCGGGCTGGGAGTTGCTTGAGGAGCTAGGCAAATGTTTGGACTACATCAGATGATATGCTCATAGAGAATGCTTGATGGCCTAAAGATGCATCTGCAATCTGAGGCAACTGACATGCTAAACTATTTGTGGTTTGCTATTGTTTGTTGCAGCATCTACTTAAATTTTTCTGGCACTACCTACAATTGCTTAGAGGAGAAAAAGATATGTATGAAGATGAGAAAATTATGACGCCTCTACGAGATGATATCTGATACATTTAATCTTGGGCTCTGTTTACGTGTATGTTTTCAGATTTCCTTTGGTTTTGTCTAGAAATTAGCTTCCATGACTCTCATTGATCATGTTAGATGTGACGGAACGTCTGTTAGACACTGAGCAGTTCATGAGCTAAAATTTTTCAGTGAGGCATCCAGACCTTGTAGCACTAGCTTGCATGGCAACTGCATGCTTGAGCTACAAGAGCGATGCATGCTGTGGCCGCAGGTTTCTGGCCACAGAGAGCCCAATTCTCATATCAGTCTGGTTGATCCAGCGATGCCTGCACTTAGCGCAAAATAATGCATGCTCTGCTTAATTTTGTTTGGCTTCTAACTTACTAGCTGCAAGAGCTGGCCTTCCCCTTCTGGCGGTGATTGCTTTGTGGGGAGGGGTACTTTATATTAGAAAGTTTTTGAGCCATATGGAACAAGCAGGAACTTTAGATGGTGGGTCTTAAGCTACTATTTCCGGTTTGGTGTTCATTTTTTTGTTTCTTTCAATAAGATAATTTTATTGTAATATATAACAATCAAGACCTTTAATTAAGATATTTCAATTGGTACCCAAAATTTAATCTGCAAGAAAGGAAATGCCTTTCTTTGGACGAATTAGGCATCTGATTTCCTCATATGCATATGTATGTACATACATGTGTGTATATATTGGAATCCATCAGGGGGTCACAAGATGGAGAAAACAGGCTTATAGTGGAACAATGTCATGGTTTTAAAACAGGTGCAGAATTTATAAATCCAAGGCATGCAACATGTTGAGTGCATGGAGACAATATAAAAGTTGACTTCATGAACCAAACTGCAGTTCTACATTGTTGCTTCTACTGATTCAGCTTCAGCAGGTTCAGTTGCCACGTTATTCACACCAAACGTGAAGAAACATTGTCGATTGCAGAATTCAGCTGGCTTATCTTATCATTCAGCGTTTGACGAGTCTTCTGCTTTATCAAAATGCCATCCTATTCTTCAACAGTTCTCACATGTCACTGACATGCAACGTATATATGTTCTTATTTGTTAAATATGTCAAATCATCACTCAAATGAATGCTGGGGGTCGTCATAAACTGGTGAAAGGGCATGGCATGCTGCATAGCAACATAAGAGAAATGCCCGCAAGAGACAGTGGCTGAGTGCAACATTGATATCACTGTGAATATGTTAAACCTATTTCAGAAAGAGGATCCAAACTCATAAAACTAAACCAACATCAATGGTACTTTCCTCTAAATAATACCTTGAATTCAATTATGTGAGACAAGGATAGCATCATGCACCTAACTACTACTACTAGATAAGATTCTGTCACTTCATAAGGTAATATATCAGTAGAAAAATTGTTGTACCTGTATGCAGCACAGATAGATGATGATTTACTCGCTTTTTCTGGCCAATTTCCAACTGAATTTGATGGCCTACTAATTTCTTCAAGTTGTTGGAATGCAAAACCTTAAATACAAGAAAAAACACTCTTTTGACTATGGTTATGTCGAAAGAAGAGGGCTGACCCTAAAGCTTAATAGTAGGAGGGAGGGGGGGTCAAAAGAAACTCAGGATATGGCAAAAGCATCTTTTTGGATCGAATGGGCTTGTTGGGGGTAATGCGTGTGTGTGATTTTCGGCTTTTGTGATAAATGGCGGAATTTGATACATGGATGTTTATGTAATGAAAACTTTGGAGTGCTTGTGGATGGTGTGCCACATGAGTACTTTCCAGCTTCTCGAGGGCTGCGACAAGGGTTCCAAACCTAGCCTGTTGATTTTAGCTGAAGAAGTGCTAAGCCGAGGCCTACAGGAGTTAGTATCATTGAAAATGAGATCCACCTAAAACCCCCAAGAAAGGATAATGAAGAAGAGGAAATAAGATAAATGCTTTATAACAACAAAACATATAATAGATCATCAAAAAGAAACAGAAGGATAAAGCTCGAATTCCCATTATCCTGGTAGTTGTTGCCGTTAGGAATTTTTTTAAACAGTTCCTGAATACGTTGTTTCTTGGGTAACTTGAAAGAAACTAGAGCTTTCTGAGATCAACTTCCCCAACATATAGTCACATAAATTTTCTGATGAGTCCCAAGTCCTGAATTTGTGGACGTGGGGGGTGAAATGCACAGCATGTACTTGCGATATTTGAAATTTTAAATGAAAATGGGAATAATTTTCTACTTATCTTAAATGACTTTAAAAGATCGCACCTTCCAATCTTTAGACTCGACTAATTAAGTTTCAAATTCTGGCTACCTACAACTTGGAAGACTTTCTCTATAATATAGATATTTGTATGGTAATTGTATAGGTTGATATTCTGGGTTCCTTATACATATCGTAAGAAGGCAATCTCTTGATACGTTATTGTCAAAAAATAGAGAGAAATCCTGTCGGTCCATGGCAAGATCAGGCCATTCAAGGGGGAAATTTTGCAGGAAAATAAACAATCAATCCCTAATAAAAGGGATCTAATTAGGGTACATCGATAGGATTGATCTACATGGTGGTGGTGGTGCACGTCATATTGGCCCCCAAGATTATTGTTTCAGCTCGCCAGAGGCATGCCAAGGAAACAAAGTTTTGACTCAATTCAACCATTCAAACACTCAAAAATATGAAAAATCCAAGACATATAACACTTTGTTTTGCTTCTGTAATTTCTTGGGCACGAGGGAGGCTTGAAGATTGAAAGAACAACTTGGTGGAAAGGAGTTTCGGGGTGAAACTTCCACAAGCTAAGGCGGGACAACTTGAAGAACATGGAAAATGGCTTTATAGCTCCCACGACTATCGGGCAAGACGGCCGAATCAAGAAGACATCCGGAGATTCTACGCAAGAATGCAATAGTCCGACATTTTTTTTTGCCATCGGGTAATTTTGCCGATGATCTTCTACAGGATTTCGGTCAACAAAGTTCCTAAAAACCGGATCTTTCTAATTCGATTGGTTGGTGGAGAGAGAACTCCAAGAAAATACAAAAGGAATGAAGCATCGAAGCGATGAAGCCACCTTAGGAACCGATCGAACAATACAAAATCGGAAGAACCTTTTAGACTTCAACAAACAAGGAAAAGAGAATGAGAAACTCACCGACGAGAGATAGCGTAGCGGACGAGGTCACCATGGCCATTGAAGAGGAGGAGGAATGGTGATAGAGGTGGTATTCAACTATTCATTTGATGGCTTGGGAGGTGGTATGCCATCAGTGGGATTGTCTCTCACTAGTGACAAGCTTCAGACACATGTTGGAGGGGTGGCAGATGCATTCTCTCTCTACAATGGGCAGGGTCACTTTGGCACGGTCAGTTTTGAGTTCCATTTTGGTATACTTCTGTCTAACTCTATTCTCCCAGTGGCTTTGTTGAGATCATTTGAAAGGCTTATTAGGGATTTCATATGGGGGAGGCATTGTCATAGAGGTGGTATTTATTTGATGGCTTGGGAGGTGTTATGTAAGCCGATCAGGCAGGGCAGTTTGGGGGTGACTTTATTGATGGTGAGACGGGAGGCATTGGCGATGTGACATGCAGCCAGAGTACTGCTGGAGCCTGATAATATGTGGTCCTCTTTGATGAGGGCCAAGTATGGGAGCCTACTGATTGGTATCCGCGCATGTCGTCATCATTCACCCATATGGAGGGAGATCTACGCCAGAGCTCCTTTGGTGCTGCCGACGATCAGATGGGCGGTAGGCGATGGTCGTTCCATTGATGCTCTTGAGGATAGTTGGGTGATGGAGCTTCCTATTAGTCGTGTGCCGATGATGGCGGATACGGACAGGCTACAGGGACTCAGGGTTTGTGATCTGATTGTCCCAGGAGAGGGACAATGGCGTGAGGGACTGGTACGGGAGATGTTTGGAGAGCAGTTAGCGGCGAGGTTATGGCGTTACCGGTACCGTCACGGGAGGAGCCAGACAGATTGATTTGGGAGCCGACGGGTAGGTCGAGAGTCCGTGCCAAAGATCTTCATTCTTGGATTAGCAGGGTGCCAGACAGACAGATCGATGCGGGTTAGATATGGAGGTTGAGGTTGCATCCTCGTGTGGCGCTCTTCCTTTGGAAGATAGTCTGAGGTTGCCTCCCGACCAAGAGCATGTTGGTTAGACATGGGGTGAGGATGACCTAGTTTTGCGAGGTATGCCCGGATCTCGAGGAGTCTATATGTCATGTCTTACTCCTTTGTTCGAAGGCAGTGTAGATTTGGAGCCGTTTGTCTGCGCCATTACCCCTGAGATGGGAGTCAGTGGAGGATTTATTATAGTTCTTGAGGAACTCTTTTAGGAGGCCTAGCACAACTGAGCTGGGGGTAGTAGTTGCCTGTCTAGCTTATCATATATGGCTGGATAGGAATGGACGCTTGTTCGAGGGGAGAGGGTCGCTCCCGAGGATTGTGGTGAATGGAGCCGTGACCCAGGCAGTGGAGGTCTTTTCTGTGACTCTATTGACTTCATCTGAGTTGGCCAGGGATATCTGGGTTACCTTTTCTGCTGTTGCAGCGCCTAGGTATGCTTATCTTTCTTGGGTACCCCTACTCCCTGGTTATCTTAAGGTGAATTTTGATGACGGTATGGCGATGGATAGAGCTTCTGGTGGAGTAGGCTTTGTTGTTAGGGACCATTATGGCAAATTGATTGCAGCTGGTGATCGGAGCACACCTGGTTTGACTGTTATTGGGGCGGAGCTACGGGCTGCTTAGGAGGGCATCCGATATGCGAGATGTGTGCTGGGTGTGGACAGATTGTGTATTGAGGGAGACTCTGCCACGGTAATTGGCTGGATATGGGGAGGGGATAGGTATGGCGACGGTCATCCATTGATTCGGGAGATTTGCAGATTGGTTCAGGAGATATTCGCTGTTCAGATTGGTCATGTGTTTCGTGAGGTGAACAAAGCTGCGGACTAGGTAGCCTCATACATGGCACGTCACTCTGGGGACATCATCTGGACGAGTTTAGGGGGTGTTTCCCATCTGTTGCATTGTTTACTTTTTTTTGATTTGGCAGGATGTACTCAAACTTGATTTATTGAAATTGAAATGCCATTTTGATAAGAAGAAGAAGAAGTAGAAGAGGAGGAGGAGGAACGGAAAAAAAAAAAAAAAAAAGGGGGCCAAAAATACTATAATCGCAAATTCCTGGCTAAGAGCCACCTTCGTTTATTGGCTTCGCTCAGCCCAAACTTCCGTTCTCCATCGGGCCGGTCCGGTCTTTTCTCGAAAGCCCGAACCCGAACCCCTTAAGACTTTATAAACCCCGAGAACCCTTGTTTTTCTTCTCCTCCGGACCCTGATCTATCTGACCACCCATTCGATCTCCATCAGGTCCTCCTAACCCTAACCCTAACCCTAGCAGGAGAGGAGGAGAGAAGACGACGCCGTCATCGATGGAGCTGGGGGCGTCGGGGATGTTCGTGCCGGCGCAGACGGTGGGGACGGTGCTGTGCTGCATCTGCGGCGTGGCGATGGCCCCCAACCCGGCCAACATGTGCTTGCGCTGCCTCCGCTCCCGCGTCGACATCACCGAGGGCCTGCCCCGCCACGCCGCCGTCGTCCACTGCCCCGAGTGCCGAAGCTACCTCCACCCCCCGCGCACCTGGGTCCGCGCCGATCTCGAGTCCAAGGAGCTCCTCGCATTCTGCCTCCGCCGCCTCAAGCCCCTTACCCGTCTCGTCCGCGTCGTCCACGCCGAGTTCGTCTGGACCGAGCCCCACTCCAAGCGCCTCCGCCTCAAGCTCCGCGTCCAGCGCGAGGCCCTCCACGGCGCCATCCTCGAGCAGTCCCACCTCGTCGAGCTCACCATCCACGACCAGCTCTGCCTTGCCTGCTCCCGCGCCCAGGCCAACCCCGACCAGTGGTCCGCCGCTGTCCAGCTCCGCCAGCATGTCGCCCACCGCCGCACCTTCTTCTTCCTCGAGCAGCTCATCCTCCGCCACGGCGCCGCCGTCCGCGCCCTCCGCATCGCCGAGGCCGACCGTGGCCTGGACTTCTTCTTTGGCAGCCGCTCCCACGCCGTCAAGTTCGTCGAGTTCATCTCCGGCGTCGTCCCCGTCCGCTCCCGCTCCGACAAGCAGCTCGTTTCCCACGACCTCAAGAGCAACATCTACAACTACAAGCACACCTTCTCCGTCGAGATCTGCCCCATCTGCCGCGAGGACCTCATCTGTCTCCCTCCCAAGGCCGCCCAGGCCCTCGGCAACCTCGGCCCCCTCGTCATTTGCACCAAGATCTCCAACTCCGTTGCCCTTCTCGACCCCTTCACCCTCCGCTCTGCCTTTCTCGATGCCAGCCAGTACTGGAGGGCCCCCTTCAGGGCCCTGCTCTCCAGCCGCCAGCTTGTGGAGTACATCGTGCTCGACGTCGAGGTGGAGTCCTCGGAGGTCACCGTCGGGGGATCGAGGTACTCCCTGGCTTATGCCCAGGTGGCCCGGGTGTCTGATTTCGGAAAGAACGACAACATCTTCACAATCCGAACCCATCTCGGCCACCTCTTGAATCCCGGCGATTATGCCCTAGGTTATGACCTCTATGGGGCCAATAGCAACGATCTCGAGATTGACAGGTATAAAGGCCTCATCCTGCCAGATGCGGTTCTGATAAAGAAGAGCTACGAGGAGAAGCGCCGCAGCAGAAGTGGAAAGCCTCGACCTTGGAAACTGAAGAGCTTGGACACGGACGTGGACAATACCTCCAAGAGCAGAGCTGACGAAGAGAAGAAGAATACCGAGTATGAGGAGTTCTTAAGGGACTTGGAGGAGAACCCTGAGCTGAGATTTAATATCTCGTTGTACCGCAACAAAGATTATCAGCCATCAGAGATGGCTTCAACGGTTGGCGGGGATGATGTTCCTTCCGTGCCCTTGGAGGAGCTGCTTGCTGATCTTGATCTGTGTGATCAAGAGGAGGAAAATGATAATGCTGGTAGCATGATGGAGTGATTTGTCTGACCGCATCCATACCGGTTAATCCTTAGTTCATCGATGAAGGTTTGAGTTGGGTCTTCTTTTATATTATATATGCTTTTTCGCTCCAGAAGTTTTGAATGTTGCTCAGTGTAGCTTCTAGTTGTTGGGTGATTGGCTCAAAATTAGTTTTGTTTTGTTTTAACACTTTTTTTCAAGAGCTTGATTATGTTTGGTCATAGCTAGATTTCCTTTTGTTTGGGTTAATAATTGTGTTGGACCTGTGACACCCTTTCTGTTTTGTTGCACAGGGATGTTATAATTTAAGAAATGCACAAATACATTTATGAAGGGAAAAAAGTTATTTATTGATAAAATTTGCAGTAAATTTTAGCGTGTAGTGCTTCATAGCTTTAACTTGTGCATGGACTTTGTGTGATTACTTTCAAAATATGATTGCTGCAAAACTTCTGGAGGGTGAAATCTTTAAAAATGGAAGGCCTTGTAATGTTGTCACAAATGAATCCCATTCTATATATATATATATATATATATATAGAGAGAGAGAGAGAGAGAGAGAGAGAGAGAGAGCTGGTCCTAATGGATGTTCTTCTTGCATCTTAATTTGATAGTTTTCATCAACTTTTGGCATGGGTGTTGGTTATGTAGAATAGAGGTGCTAGTGACAAGTGCATGCCATTCTGAAGATAGAGGCAGCTCTAATGTGTATTTTCATTGTTCCTTAGGCTGATGAGGTTTATCAGTATTTGGCATGCTTTGTGACTATATATATTAAAATTTTCTTGACAACATTATTGGGAAAATGAGATGTGAATGATGTTCATTGGGAAAATGAAGTTTGGATGATGCTTGAGACTTTTGTGTCGAACTTTATACTTTCCATGGTCAGTCATGGCCTGGGAGAGTTGTTTTATTTTGTGTGTGTCAGGGGTAGAAATTTGTATGTATTGGATGTTTGTACTTATTTTGTATGTAAGAGATAGCAAACAAATGAAGTATGATGTCACTTATTATGTATGTAAGAGATATCAAACAAATGTTATTAAACAGCTGGCTAGATGCATAGGTGGGTTCTCTAGCCTTAGCAATACGCATTTTTTCTGGTCCTTTGATCTTTCTCAAGTAAGGTAGCTCAATTTTCACAGTCAGCTACTTTTCTTCTCTTGGTGATGTCTTTGGGATGTCTTTGGCTGGTCAGAAGAACATATAGAAAAGGTAAAATGGAGAAGACATGGTTGGCATCCATAGAGAAAGTAAGTACTAGCAAGGAAAATCTCACCATCAGTGGGAAAGGTAAATATGTGTCATCAGTTAATATATCTGCTGGCATAAGAGCAAAAAAGGTTCTTTATTTGTCTCCTAGAACATTTTGGGGTGACTTCCTAAATTGCATGATTATCTCTTTAGTAACCCTAATATTTGCTGTCAGCAATTGGCGGAAAAGTTCATGGAAAGTGCATCGCTGCAGAAACATAATAGTTGACCTATTCTTTGACATTGGTCTGTGGTCCTATTGGTGTGGATTGGGCCAAGACTACACATTCAGAATAAATTAGATTGTACCGACTGACAATATTCATGACTCAAGGGAGGCCCTGTTGCTCCTATTTTCCATTGCTCTTTGTTTAAAAATTCAAGTCCAATGTACCTTTCTCCAACAATCATCTCCCCTTGTCATGCGCCAAACTTCCACCAAAGGTTAGTCATTCTTTTGCTTCGTCTCTCATCTATGTTGCTCATTTCTGCTTGATTTAATGATAAACATGTTTTGTTGGGTGTCTTTCTTGAGGACTAACTGGTCTGATCTGAACCAAAAACCTTACCCTCCCAGCTTCCTATCTACAAGTGCAACAAGAGAAGGTTCATTTTCTCTTATATTAAAAAAAATGGTATTAAGATTTCAAATGAGGTTATAGATGCTAATTAGTGTCAATATTTCTTATAATTATGCATTTATTCCTTTAGTTTTTTTTTTGTTTTCCTTCACTGGTTAAAATTTTAGCAAAATATTGTCTTCAAGACTGTAGATATTGTGGTTGTTTTTTTTTACAAAAAACAAAAGGCAATGTGATTTGAAAATAAACCTAGTTTTCACTATGATATACTGGGGCAAGAGGCAGTTGTATCATAAAAGAATTTTGAAATGAGAACACCAAAATAATGCTCATAATACAGTGTATTGTTGCTAAGTGATTGTAGCAGCGAGTGCTACAATATCTTTGCGGAGCTACGTATCATTGGAAGCTTATCGTAGTAGTGAGTAATAAAGAAGGACTAAAGATAATTGGGGATGGCAAGTCTTCTTAAGAGAGGGCTGGACAGATCAGTAGGGGAAAAGGTACGTGCTTATGTGGAAATGGGCATTGCGTTATTTTTATAACTTGTTATTGCATGTATGTAAGTTCAAAAGCATATTAATTTTTAATCAATTTTAGAGACATATGCTAACAAATCAAAGGTGATAAGCATATTCTTGCTTTTGATTAATGTATGTTAATCTTTCTCTTTCTATAATTAACTGAAGGGATCTTGAAGGCTTTTTGCCTGAAGAGGAGAGTGTACGTCAAGAAGTGAAGCCTCTAAAAACTAAGCTTACAAAGCTGAGAGAATGCGTGTTAAAACTAGCATTGTGACCAGAATTAGGGTAGCATAGTAGTGATATTATAAATAATGGATCTGCTATGCATTTCACCGTAATAATGCTATGGGCATAAAGGCTGGCATGTATGGATCATAGCCTGATATGAAATGAAAGACATTGATATTATTATATTTGTGGTTTTCAAGAATGTTATAAATACAAACCAGAATAAGACCACATGACCAGCTGTTCTAAAATGTCTCCAGAAGCTCAGGAAGTTCATACAGGACATTCATAAGAAGGATTTCAGAATTTTAGATCAGTTTTTGTAGTATGAAGTATTCACGGATTATGCAGGATGATGTGTGACATTTCGCTGAGTCAAGAAATTTGAACTTTTTGGAGAAAAAAATCTTATTTGCACTGATTTTTTTAAATAAGCCGATGAATGGCTCAATGCTGTGTCTGACAATCAAATGCTTGGACTATGGCGAGAGGATGGCTTGTTTTGATTTACTTGATACTTTGGTCTCTTTTTCCTCGCTTAAATATTGTTGTATGTAGTCACGTTTTATCCATCTGTACTTTGCGAGAGGATGATTGTTTTTTCATGTGTATTTTGATGTGTACGATGCTTTGGTATCTTTTATCAACTTTTTTACGTTTTCATAATGTGATTGAGGTTTCGTCCATATTCATTTTTCAAATAAGTTCTAGTGTGACGAGTGATCAAAATGACTTTGTTGCTTGTATATATATCTAATAAACTTTTCATTCTTTCGGCACTAAATCTTGCCATTGAGTATATTTGGAAAATCTACAATGGTAGTGTGCTTGCACTCAAGGCATTAATTAATTTATGTCGTGGATCTCCAAATATAACGGAAATCTTCTTTAGTTTTTTTTTTGTTTAAATCTGTTGTTAATGATGGTTTTGATTGTTACTGGCGAGGAACATGGCCTACCTAAAAATAAGTTAATAAAAAGTTGGAACATTTGAGAGATGAGAAAGATAAACTCCATGGATTAGATAAAAAGTATGGATATTTTTGTTTATTTTAAATTCTAAAAAAGTTTAGTTGGGAATGTGGAATAAAGATGGATAGATATTTCTGTTTTAAACTAATAAAATCTAACTAATTTAGGATATCTAGAAAGACTTGCGTATATAAGAAATAGAGACAAAGGAATAAGTTAAGGTGCACATAGATTATATATCTAATATTTTAATCATTTTTTTTTTTTTGCAGATATGAGGAGCTAAGGGTATTCTAATAAAAATTTAGATAGATCAAATTTAAAATGGTATTGTTGCTGGAAATTGGACCCGGGGGCCGCCGCGAAGCCAGGGGAAGGAGGGGCTTCCGCCGCAGGGGCGGCGATCGACGGCGTGCCGACTGGTGGCGTCCTCCTGGAGGGGCTGAGCTCCGCCGCTGGGAGGGTGGTCGACGGTGCGCCGGCTGGTGGCGTCCTCCTGGTGGGGCAGAGCTCCGCCGCTGGAAGGGTGGTCGACGGTGCGCCGGCTGGTCGCGTCCTCCACTGTGGGGTGCGAGTCCTGCAGGAAGAACCGGTGGCCGGGCTCCCCGGCGCCGGCCCTCCGATGCCTAAGTCAGAGGGGGCGAATATGTGGAGAGAGCGGGGAAGAGAGTATGTGGAGAAGACAGAGAGAATATTTGGATAAAATCAAGAGGATCCGTTTCCTCAATTGTCTGTGTTGTTTACTTCTTTCCACCCGGTCTAGGAGGGTTCTCTCCGGCTTCGGGTTTTTCCTCCCGTTTTGGTCCCCCTTTCCTCTAACCCCCAGGTTCCCTTTTATAGGAGGATTCGGTTACTTGGGAGGTGACAGTAGGTTTGTCCCGTTCTGTAATAATTGGGCACGATTTGGCCCATTAATGGCGTGATGGAGAACGGGACCGGATCAGACCGGAATCAGGGAGTTGTCACGGTCGATCGGACCTGTTGAAGTGGTTGAACCGCCGGCCGTGGTGGGCCTGGGGTCCGTGGATGGTAAGTGCATTTATTACCGAATAAACCGGCGGTCAGGGAGAGCCATACGCTCTGATGGTTCAGTGATCCGGAGATCGTCTTGGGCCGTGTTCATTAAATGACTGAGTGCATCGGAGACTTGAGGGAGCCTCGTGCATTAAATGGCAGGTCGTGCTGAATACCTGCGGAGATCTTATGCCTTGATGGCTTGAAGATAGCGGCAGGTTATAGTGGAGTTGTCAGGTCCCTTAGAGGGTCAAGCGAGAGTTGAATTATTTGGTAAAGGCATCGGCTCGGCAAGGGTGCCGAGCCGAGCTGGTCGCCCAATGGGGCACCCTGTGGCGGGGTTGCTTGAGTACTCCTGGTCGGCGCCTTCTGGGCGAGCACCTCCTAGCCGAGCGCCTCTACTTGGCGCTCTCTGGTCAGCGCTTTCTACTTGAGCGCTTCTTTGGTCGGCGCCCGCTGGTCGGCTCTTTCTAGCCGAGCATCCCTACTTGGTTATTTCGGTTGGGCGCCTCTTGGCGCTTTCTCTGGTCGGCGCTCTTTGGCCGAGCGCCTTTCCGGTCGGCACTCCCTAGCCGAGCGCCTCCGTGGCGATGACTTGGGGTTTTTCCCCCAACACTACCCCCCGACTTCCGAGTTCCAGTTGGCTACCAGCTGGAGCGCGGGAAGTAGCTTTAGTTGGGGCATTACGGATTCCGAAAATTTTAATTTGTCGCGCGTTTTGAATTATCGAGCGTTTCGAGATGCCTTTAATAGGCGGCGTCTCTCCTTACCCGAGGAGTCTCATTATTGGAACACTTCTTGCGAAGCGTCCTCGCGTCGTGGGCTCATGATGGGGCCGCACGATCCGATGGGGCGTTTCGGCGTTCGAAGCGCTAGCCCTAATTAGATGCGTCGCTTTGTCTTTTGGACCGACACGCGTCGCCATCTAAACCGGATGCAGCATTTTTCTCGCTGATCCGGGCCGTTGGGGAGGTCTATTTAAACTCTCCCCTGGCCCTCTATCCTCTTTCTATTGCCTTCTGCTTCCAGCTTTTTATTCTTCCAATCTTCCTCAGACCGAAGTCCCTTTTCTCCGGCGTCTTCCCCAGGTTCCCCTCCTCTTTTGATTTCTTTTTCTCTTGCAATGGGTTCTGTCCCTAGCGAAGTTGAGTCCACCATGAGTGTCCTGGAGGTCGAGATGACCGAAGAGTGGTTCTTCCCTCTTCACGGGTTCCGTTTGGAGCCCGCCAGGCGGAGGGATCGGATAACCGATCCTCCGGTAGGCCGGATCGGAGTGCATCTGGAGTCGCTCTGGGCCGGCCTCCGATTTCCTCTTCACGGCTTTGTGAATGAGCTGCTAACGACGTGCCAGTTGGTCCCGGCGCAGCTTACTCCGAACGCCTGGAGGACGGTGGTCGGTTTTCTGTCCCTGTGTTTACTGCAGGGGATTCCGACCTCTGTCAGCGTCTTCCGGCGACTTTTTATCTTTAAGTCGAATCCGGGAGACGGAGAGTGGCTGTACATCGCCCTTCGGGTGGGTCGGCCACTTTTTCATGGCGCCCCCTCATCCATTCATGGCTGGAAGGGGAAATTCTTCTTCCTTGGTTCTGCACAGTCCTGGGGGTTTGACCCCAGGTGGGGACCGGCTCAGCTCAAGGCCATCAACAAACCCCCCAGACTTTCTCAGCGTGAGCAGGGGATCTTCGACGCCGTCCGCAGCCTCGGGAACGGCATCTTACTGAACGGCCTCATATGTGAGGACGCTTTGGTAAACGTGGGCTTGAGCTCGGCGCGTCCCCATGGTAAGGGTAATTTCAAGGTGTATTTATTTCCTTACTGTTCTAATGTTCTAATCCTTTTTGCCTTTGCAGATATCGCAAAGATGGTGACGAAAAGTGAAGTCCTCTATGCCCGCTTCCAAAAGAGGGCAGCCGAGCTCTCGGGCGAGCCGACCGAGCCGAGAAAAAAACAAAAGGTCTCGGCGACCTCCAAGGCCCCAGCGACAGCAGTGACCGAGGAGGGTCCTTCCCGGCCCGCTCACTCCGAGGCGGGTCCTTCTCGCCCCGCTCGCTCCGAGGCGGGTCCTTCTCAGCCCCCGCGCCCCGAAGCTGGTCGGAGGGAGGGCGCGGATTCCGGGGGCTCGGGCTCCAGAGGAGCCTCGATGGCGCCCCTATGTCCGGCGCCCTTGGCGCAGATTCCTGGTCGGCAGGACGCTCCAGTTGCCGACCAGGGGAGGAGTTCAGCGGGTCCCGTGCTTGCACGGCCCGCTATAGTTGTGCGGCGGTCAGACCGGCCGCTCGTCCGACCCCAGCCCCCTAGCTCCGAACCGGGGAGCAGTCAGGGAGCCTCGGGGTCGGCTCTACCTAGGCCAGCCGATGCTGGCCTTCCGGGCCCATCGGGCTCGGAAGGACGGGTGCCCCTTGCACCCACCTGGTCGGTGTTCGAGGATGATTCAGCCCTCGAGAACCCTCGAGTAGCGCTGGAGATATTCCGGGTCGCGCTGCTCCCAGCCGACCGGGCAATGATACGGTCCATGAGCTATAATGCTTTCATGGACTATACCCGCTGCAACGCCGTCCGGGTAAGTAAAATTTCCCACCTGTGTAATCTGTATAGATTTTTTATTTGTGGTGTCTTATGTTTTCCTTTTCGTCTCTTTTACAGCATTTGCACGAGACGGAGATGCTGATGCACCTTGATCAAGAATACCGGGAGAAGGCCCGGAGGTGCCAGCGCGGGTACGACGAGGCCCAGACGAGGTACACGGCCGCCGAGGCGAAGTACCAGGCCTCCGAAGCGAAGTACCAGGCCTCTGAGGCCGAACGACAGGTGCTTCAAGAGAAGGTCGGAGCATCTGAGGGAAGGATTCGAGCTCTTACCGCCGAGCTCGATGAGGAAAAGGGCACGCATGCGTTGGCGAGGTCCGAGCTGCGCGCCGCTGAGGCTCGATTGGCCGAAGTCGAGCAAGCGCTGGCCTCCCGCGAGCAGGAGGTGGAGAATGCCCGCCTCCGACATTCGGAGCTTGAGCGGGAAATAAAAACCCTCGAGAAGAAGGCCACCTACCACGAGGCTCGGGAGCTCGAGGCTCGGGAGCAAGCTCAGAGCGCGGTGGCGCTCTTTCGCGAATCGGCGGAGTTCCGCGACCTCCTAGAAGAGGAGGGCGTGAACGGGCTAATCCAAGGCTTCCGGGACTTCCGTAACCAGTTGCGGCGGCTTCTCCCGGATTTTGATGTGAACCTGCTCCAACCGGGAGCAGGGGTCGAAAGGCCGGATGCGGAGGCAGAGACTCCGGAAGCCGAGGCGACCGAAGCCGCCCCCGAGGCTACTCCCATTGCTGCCGAGGCCGAGGAGGTCCCGACTGCTGAGCCCGCCGCTCCCGACACTGCCGAAGCCGAAGTGGTCGGGAGCGGGCCTTAGTGTAATTTTTGTTTCGTTTTGTAAAGTCGGGATGGCCTCCCTTATTTGTAAGGGCCAAACCCGAATTTTGTACTTAGCCTACGGGCCTTTTTGAAATGAATATACATTTCTTTTTTGGAAACTCGTCTGTCGTAGTCCTAGTTTTCCTACTCGGATCCGCTTTAGGTTCCGAGGATATGGGCTCTAGGGCCTCAGCTTTTCCCGCCACAGGGTTTGAGTTTAAGTTTAGCTTGCCGAGCTCCATTGCTCGGTCCTTCAATCAGTGGTATAGCAACGCTTGTGCTTATACCAAGGATTTGGGCTCGGAGAGTTTTTCCGAGCCTAGTCCAGGACTCGACCGAGCCCTAAGGCGGTCATCAGGACTTGAACTTCAGCGAAGTTAGCGAGTTTCGATCCTCGCGTTGCCGGGGCGGACCAGATTCGTTTCCAACGAATGGGTCGAATGCCCGTCAGCTCGTGACGGGGATTCGCCGGACTTAGCATAATATTGTGCTGGTGTCATGAGCACTTCTTCGCCGAGGCGATCGAAGGCGCTCTTCTGCTCGGTGTCCATTCTTGGAGGACATCGGCAGGGAGAAATCCGAGAACAGAATAGATAATGTAGAAACATTAAATAAATGGGTACCTTGTACCGTGTGCGTCCTTGCGCCGAGGCGACTGAAGACGCTTCTCTGCTCGGACTCCGTTCTTTGGGGACGTCGGCAGAGAAATCCAAAAATAGAATAGACAATATGGAGATTAATGTAGAAACATTAAGTAAATGGGTACCTTGTACCGTGTGCGTTCTTGCGCCGAGGCGACTGAAGACGCTTCTCTGCTCGGACTCCGTTTTTTGGGGACGTCGGCAGAGAAATCCAAAAATAGAATAAGCAATATAGAAATTAATGTAGAAACATTAAGTAAATGGGTACCTTGTACCGTGTGCGTCCTTGCGCCGAGGCGACTGAAGACGCTTCTCTGCTCGGACTCCGTTCTTTGGAGACGTCGGCAGAGAAATCCAAAAATAGAATAGGCAATATAGAAATTATTGTAGAAACATTAAGTAAATGGGTACCTTGTACCGTGTGCGTCCTTGCGCCGAGGCGACTGAAGACGCTTCTCTGCTCGGACTCCGTTCTTTGGGGACGTCGGCAGAGAAATCCAAAAATAGAAGAGCGGGCTGAGCTCGTTGGCTGAAGACGATGGAGCACGAGCCGAGCTTGTCCGGTCAGAGAGGACCGCTACTCATCTCGATGTCTCGAGCATCCCTATAGCCGGGGCATCCCGACGTCTCGGGGCATCCTGACCGTGGTCAGGGTAGGAGCACGAGCCGAGCTCGTCCGGTCAGAGAGGACCGCTAACTCATAGCCGATGGAGCACGAGCCGAGCTCGTCCGGTCAGAGAGGACCGCTAACTCATAGCCGATGGAGCACGAGCCGAGCTCGTCCGGTCAGAGAGGACCGCTAACTCATATCCCGACGTCTCGGGCGTCCCGACGTCTCGGGGCATCCCGACGTCTCGGGGCATCCCGACGGATCGGGGCATCCCGTTGTGGCAGGGCATCCCAATATATTGGGGCATCCTGACGTCTCAGGGTAGGAGCACGAGCCGAGCTCGTCCGGTCAGAGAGGACCGCTAACTCATAGCCGATGGAGCACGAGCCGAGCTCGTCCGGTCAGAGAGGACCGCTAACTCATAGCCGATGGAGCACGAGCCGAGCTCGTCCGGTCAGAGAGGACCGCTACTCATAGTCGGGGAGCACGAGCCGAGCTCGACGGTGAAAGCCGATGGAGAACGAGCCGAGCTCGTCTGGTCACTTAAGACCGTACCCCGACGTCTCGGGCCATCCCGACGAATCGGGGCATCCCGTTGTGGCAGGGCATCCCAATATATTGGGGCATCCTGACGTCTCAGGGCATCCTGACCGTGGTCAGGGTAGGAGAACGAGCCGAGCTCGTTGGCTAACCTGAAAATAGATAAAATATTGAATTTATTTGAAGCCAAAGTGGCGTCCTGTACCTTTTGGAGATATTTTGATAGCTCTCGAGCTTCGAAGTCCCTCAGGACTTGGTTCGGCACCGGCCTTCTTTGGCTTGATTTTTTAGGTGTTTTGCGCTCGGGTTTCTGAGCTCGGTCTGCATGAGCTCGGCGGGGGCTTCAGTGATGGCGACGCTCTGAAAGGGGAGCAATGTCGCGGGCGCCGTCCCAAGGACTTACGCCCGTAAGGAGGGAGTACATGCTGGTTTCTTGCTTGCTGCCGGAAGACAGAAGACTTGGAAGGATAATGGGATTTAATGGGGCTGTACCCTTTGTCACAGAGGCTTACAATCCCATTTTAAAGCTCCATAACTCTCCTTCTCCAGACCTCAGCTTTTATTTCTCTTTCCTCCCAACTCGTTGACGTGAGACTTGGACTACTACTTCTCACTGGTTGCCCCCACATACGTCGTTGCAGCGGGAGCCATGCCTGATTCGAGATGGCTCGGAAGTCAGGAGAAAGTTTCTTCCTCTGCTTAACATGATTTCGTGGAGGCGGCACAGGAGGGGCCTCCACTTGTTGCAGGCTTTGGGCTGCAAATAGCTAGCGCTTGGATTTGCTGCACAAGCGCATCGAAGTGCTCGAGTTGGACTTGTGGAACTTGATCTACCGGAGATCTTGATGGTGAATTTTGGACTGAGCGTTTGGGACTTGGAGCATGATACTCGAAGGGGAAACCCGCTTGTAGGGGGCTCCGGTTGAACTGGAGCCGGAGGAGGCGGTGCCGTTGGGATGTCCCTTTGCTTCTTAGCTTCATGGCAGCGAACTCGGTCCCTTCCTCTAGCGCCAACTGTTGCTGGAAATTGGACCCGGGGGCCGCCGCGAAGCCAGGGGAAGGAGGGGCTTCCGCCGCAGGGGCGGCGATCGACGGCGTGCCGACTGGTGGCGTCCTCCTGGAGGGGCTGAGCTCCGCCGCTGGGAGGGTGGTCGACGGTGCGCCGGCTGGTGGCGTCCTCCTGGTGGGGCAGAGCTCCGCCGCTGGAAGGGTGGTCGACGGTGCGCTGGCTGGTCGCGTCCTCCACTGTGGGGTGCGAGTCCTGCAGGAAGAACCGGTGGCCGGGCTCCCCGGCGCCGGCCCTCCGATGCCTAAGTCAGAGGGGGCGAATATGTGGAGAGAGCGGGGAAGAGAGTATGTGGAGAAGACAGAGAGAATATTTGGATAAAATCAAGAGGATCTGTTTCCTCAATTGTCTGTGTTGTTTACTTCTTTCCACCCGGTCTAGGAGGGTTCTCTCCGGCTTCGGGTTTTTCCTCCCGTTTTGGTCTCCCTTTCCTCTTCCCCCCAGGTTCCCTTTTATAGGAGGATTCGGTTACCTGCGAGGTGACAGTAGGTTTGTCCCGTTCTGTAATAATTGGGCACGATTTGGCCCATTAATGGCGTGATGGAGAACGGGACCGGATCAGACCGGAATCAGGGAGTTGTCACGGTCGATCGGACCTGTTGAAGTGGTTGAACCGCCGGCCGTGGTGAGCCTGGGGTCCGTGGATGGTAAGTGCATTTATTACCGAATGAACCGGCGGTCAGGGAGAGCCATACGCTCTGATGGTTCAGTGATCCGGAGATCGTCTTGGGCCGTGTTCATTAAATGACTGAGTGCATCGGAGACTTGAGGGAGCCTCGTGCATTAATGGCAGGTCGTGCTGAATACCTGCGGAGATCTTATGCCTTGATGGCTTGAAGATAGCGGCAGGTTATAGTGGAGTTGTCAGGTCCCTTAGAGGGTCAAGCGAGAGTTGAATTATTTGGTAAAGGCATCGGCTCGGCAAGGGTGCCGAGTCGAGCTGGTCGCCCAATGGGGCACCCTGTGGCGGGGTTGCTTGAGTACTCCTGGTCGGCGCCTTCTGGGCGAGCACCTCCTAGCCGAGCGCCTCTACTTGGCGCTCTCTAGTCAGCGCTTTCTACTTGAGCGCTTCTTTGGTCGGCGCCCGCTGGTCGGCTCTTTCTAGCCGAGCATCCCTACTTGGTTATTTCGGTTGGGCGCCTCTTGGCGCTTTCTCTGGTCGGCGCTCTTTGGCCGAGCGTCTTTCCGGTCGGCACTCCCTAGCCGAGCGCCTCCGTGGCGATGACTTGGGGTTTTTCCCCCAATAGGTATATTCCTCTTTCCTTTAATAATATGGTATGAATTTATCATCTTCATAGCACAAAAGTACCCCAAAAAAAAAAACATAGAGATGGATGGTTATTTTTCTCTTAACATGTACTTAGTTGCCGATCCAACGTTTTTTTTCTTTCCCTTGTATGTGCATCGTAATGAATGCATAGCTGAAGGGTAGATTTTGGAATAGGCAGGATTTCATGAGAATCGTCTGTGTTTTGATTGGTGAAATGACAATCATCTTTGAACTTCCAATTGTAGCATCTCGTTTGATTTATGGTAAAATTTTAAACTGTAATTGGATTATTACAAAGACATTGAGCTAAAAAGAGCCTTCTTTGGAGTAACCACCGAGTGGAAAGCCTACTCAGGGTTTCTAGCTAAAACCACAGCGGAGGGTATTTTGAAGTGATAAATGTTGTGTTCGATGGCTTGCGTAAGCTGTTCAGTAAGTGGATTTGCAATGACTGTTTGGGACTGTAGTGAGAAGTTAAAATTGTGTTCGCATCTCCACATTTGTAAGTTAGGAAAGTAGCATCACATCTTTTAGATCATCTTTCTTACGTTGTTATGGCTTTTTGCCAGCTTAATGAGATTGCACCAAGTTAATGCTGGCACTTGGCTTGTGGAGTGCAGGAGAGGCTGATTCTGAAGGCAATGTTTGAAGGAAATGGTTATACCGAACTCCTATCCTTTTTAGCTAAGAGTGCTGCTTCCTGAACCACTCCTTTCCCCGGCTCATAGCACCAGCTTCTCGTGTCTTTTTTTGTAAAGAGAGGAGTTTCAGTTGAGTGTGCTCGTTAAAGAATGATAGAGTTTCAGTAATATGTTCTATCAATAATTGTCTACAATACTAAGGTAGTTGTAAAAAGAATCTTATGTATGTTATATATATATATATATATTGTTTACTATTATTTTATTATTATTATTGTATTTATAATATAATTAAGTAATTAATTTATGTATTTTAATAATGATATGTATTTGACTCAAAAAAATTCTCCGGATTGATAAAACTAATACTATATGCAATCTAATCAAGTTCAAAGGGAACTAGATTAGGTCTAAGTTTCATTTTATTTTTGGATTTCAATAAAATATAGATTGGATTTGAGTTGTGCCTATCTCGATCAAGTCAACTTGCTTGCTGCCTTGACATGGTTATTTTTTCAATTTCCTGCCATGGAAAGAAAAAAAGTAAAATTTTAAGTCGGTTCAATTCACATAACTAGTGCTACAAGTGAAGGGAGACAATCGGTGTAGCAATTGGGTTGCTTGTGGTTGTTGCAGGTACAACTCTTTGATGGCACAGTTAATCTCGATTCAACCTAATTCATATTTGGGTCATGATTTAAGACCCGAACTTAACCTATAGCTACTTGGGTTGAGTTGGGTTGAAATTAAGGAAAGGTCAGGTTGGGGTCAAATATAATGTAGATCCAATTCAAAATGTTTAGGCATAGGTTTAAGACCGGATTGGGTCAGTTTGCAGTTCAATCAGACAGCTAGCTATTATTTTATATCCAAAAAATAGTAACTTAAAATAAAATATAAAATTGCTAAATTTTTTTAGAAAAAACTGAAGAGAGCCAACTTGAACTTGAATTTTCATTAAAAAAATTAATTTCATCCAAGTAAATAATTTTCAAATTTACAAACTACCCTTTTCAAAATACATATAGATATACTTGAGATATCATAAAGAAAAATCATTGTGCATCATTATCTTATATCTTGAAGCTTTATATGGTCAAATAATTTTAAAATTTCGATTTCTTGGAGCGCAAACCAAATATTACATCATTCCCTCGAGCTATGGAAGATAAGAAATAGGTGGGAGAAAATAGAGGAAAAGCTTTGATTTAGAAGGAAAAAGAAAAAACTGTGTTTATAACTCTGCCAACAAATTGAAAGGCTAATATGTCTAATAGGTATAATTTTGGCGGTTGGTATGCAAATATAAAAATCTGGGGAATTAATGTGCAAATTAAGAAGATAGTATTTATGCAAAAAAATGTTAAAGATTTTTATAACTTGAACAACTTAAATAAGTACAGAATTTTCTTATGGCTAAGCAAATTAATAGAACTAGAAATTATATATGTTAGAGATCCAAATCAAATGTAAATTTCTAGCGCAAACTTTTATTTCTTTTGCCCATAATAAAACTAAATAAATAAGATTTTGTACATCTTAACCAAAAAAAGAAACGTGATGCTTTTAATATTTAAAGCTTGCATATGATTACATCTGAGCAAAAGTATTTTATACCACCATAAGGTGGGATTGGAATCAGACCCGATCTCTTGCCCAAAAACGATGAACATATCATACATCTATTTGTCAGAATATTTATCGATGATATATACTAAAAACCATAAACTACCCTTATTTTACAAGTTGAAACTTGGGAGTACCATAAAACTACAATTAAGTGCTTTCCATGATTGGGCCTTAACTAAAAACAATATAAATATATAGACAACAATAGCATGCTTACAGATGTAACCACAGAAATGATTTAGTAACATATAGAAGGGCTTATGATTGGCCTAAAAAATTCTCATGTGAGCTCAATACCTCGCGATACTGCAGTCTGTGTAATAGCATCAGTATTGAGAATTAAAAATTGTATGTCTATAAAAGTGGGAAGATATCTGCAAGCTAATAATGGTTCTCTTGAAGAATAGCTCGAATATAAATTATAAAGGAGACCTTCCTAAAAACAATGCTGATTTAAATCGATATGACAAGGTAAGGGACTAACAACCTAAAGAATTTGTATCAGAGAATACTGTCAAACTTCCATATATAAATGGAGCTGCTGTACTCAGAAGCGACCACTTGAAAAAGTTCAATAAAAAGTTCAATCTGTTTTCCATCGCTCCATGTCTTAGGAATGCAATCAACAGAAGAAAAGGAGATTAGAGCCTTACTGTACAACTGAATTATATTGATGCAGAAGAACAGTAGATTTTGTAACATCAGCTAGAATTTTTATTTTTTTCACTTTTCAATATTCCTAACGAAAATCAACAAAAAGAAGATTGCTTAAACAATTTTCAGTTCAATGTTATTAAGTCCTGTGACCTCTCTGTACCTCACAAATAATTTCTCAATAGCGGATACAAAGCGGGCATGGACTTCTGCAACCTGTAAATAATTCAAGAGAAAAGTGAGACATCAATATTGTCGATCGTATAAGACATCATATAACATATATGATGAAACCATGAGGTGTTAGTATTGGCATAGACTGATTTAGCCAAGCTCATTCCAGCATATGAACTGAATTATCTTCAACCGAGCATAAAGTTGCTCTAGTACATTTGAATAGTCATTTTTAATGGTGATATGGACTCTGGCTACCTAAGCTAGGGATATATTGTTTTCAGATAAGTCAAAATTGAATTAATCGGGAGTAGAAGCGTGAGACATAACCAAAAGGCTACCTTAGAATTAAAACAAGTAACAGGCTTCAGGCTCAAAGTGTGTAATCCAACTAATACTTTTTTCAAAATAAATTTGATATAAATTTCTCGATGAATAAAAATAGTGGTACACAGCCATGTGACCCCTTTGAATCTATTAGTTCTTTCTAATCCTCCTTATTAAGTAGGGGCAGTAAAACTGGGCAGAAGTTTCTAAATACCATAAAAACATGTTCAGATTGATCTTGCTAGTGCTCACCACAAACTGATGATGATGCATAGGCTTGCAAATCTGAGCTGCTTCATAATATTAGAAGTTATAATCAGTTGCTTCAACAAACTACTATATTTTAGCGCATTAATAACAATCAAACCGACATTTTGTCCAACAGAATGTTAAGTCATGCCTACCATGCAAAGGTCAGAATGTAAACAAAGTACTAAAATATGGCCAGTTCTTAGCTTATCCTGCCAAAGATCCAGCTGATAAATTTTATACTTCAGTACTTGTGGTTCACAGCATGCCAACTTGACAGAATAATTTGTTCATAGAGTCCAAAAATATAATATATATTCAATTTTTCTGGTCACCCAAACTAGCTGGGTTAGCTGTATACCTTCCAAATTTTCATATACAGATATTTAGAAAATCAGAACTTAAATCATTCAAAAATTTACCTCTTCTCTTGAGGGGTTCAAATTTTGCCTGATCTCAATTGGTCTTCCGACTATAATGTCTATTGGCTTGCGATATGGGATTGGTGATCTGTACAGGCACAAAGATACCAGCAAGTTAGATTTCTTATAACCTTCTCCTATTCAGGAGAAAACAAACAGAGTCTCATCTTTAAGCCCTTGGACCAAGAAACATATTCAAATGCAACACAAAAATTAAAAAAATAAAAATAAGATCAAAATTTTAGGAAGTATTTTATAGCAAATCAGGTACTTTTTCAGCTCACAGAATATGCTTCATAGAAAATATATGTACATCGCTGCTTATTGCCAGCTTTATACAAATAAGAAATATTTTTCAGTAATCCATAAATATGCTTTATATTATATTGCATAGAGCTCCATGTTTGTGATGTATGACATTCCTACAAGGCTTTTTGGGCACTGAATGATAGTTCATGAAATTCATTGGCTCTTCAAGTATGATCAAATCCTACCCATGTCATATTTTTACATGAGGATGGAACTTACAGCAGTAGGCATCAAGTTCAATACTATATCATGTAAGGGCTTTCTTGACTATATTGAGCTTTGAGGCTGCAGGTCCAACTAATAATAAATTAATAATAAATTATACATACATCAGTGGATTTACCTAAACAATATAAAGTGAAGAAGTAACAGAGTGTCTGGCATTTATTTTGATATTCAAAATTCTTTTCTATTGAAACTATGGCACTCCTACACATGCATACATGACCACACAAGAAAAGATAAACTTGCAAATACGTTTTTGTCTGAATACATACAAGTGCAGATGTGCTTCAAATGCATTTGAATGTGTGTGGGCAGTTTTTGAGTGTACTCATGCAGTCTATCTCTTGTGAGCATACCCTGCCATCCCCTCTATGGTTGATGATCCTGCTATATGTCCATGCCTACATATGTACATCTAATAGAGTGTGCATACCCTGCCATCCCCTCTACAGTGGATGATCCTGCTCCTCTTTTCTGAGTGTTTTGATCCCTCTCACAACCATCATGTGCCAAAGTATCTTCGAGATTATCATTCTACAACTATAGACACTTACTTGCTCGGTTTTCAGTGTTTTTTTAGCAGCCATACATAGTTATCATGGGGCACAAAAATACTAGGAGCCTATTCAAATTCCTCAATAGAAGCAGGCTATGGTTGAGTTGGCTGCCCCTGCGTGTGCATAAACATGTCCTGTTCCTCTCCCACCTAGGAAAGATCCTATCTCTTGCAAGTGGATCTATTACATGAAAACTCATTCACATGGTTCCATAAAGTGATACAAGGCTTGATTAGTGGCTCGTGGCTTTACTTAGAAAGCATGGAGTTGACTACAAGGAGAATTTTGCTCCTATCACCAAGATCACTACTGATTGCAATTGCTGTACTTTGTCGGTATCAGCTAGACATAAAGAATGCTTGTCTTCATGGTGATCTTCATTAGGAGGTATACATACTTCCTCTTCCTGGGCTTTCACATCCTCCTCGACATGTTTCTCATCTTCCACGATCTGTGTATGGACTCAGGCAGGGGCCTGGTTTGAGAAGCTAAGCCAGGCGATCATCTCATTTGGTTTTGTAAAATGTACAAAGTTCAAATGATTACTCCACGTTTGTCCATTCCTCCTTCCATGGCTGGACCTTTGTAGATGATATGTTTGTTACTAGAGCAAACACTTTAGTTTATCTAGTATATCAAGGAGTTTCTTCAACAACACTGAAATGAAAGATCTTGATTCTCTTTGCTATTTATTTTCTGGGGCTAAAGGTTGAATATAGTCCTCAAGATTATCTGTTCTCTCAGAGAAAGCACAATGAGGATATTATTGCTTGTGCTCGCTTGAGACTCTTGGACCTAGCCTACCTCTATTGAGCTTCAGTTGGAGCTTCGTCCAGATGATGGTGAACCCCTTGCTTGATCCTACTCGCTATCTTTAGCTTATTGGGAGTTCATTCTAACTATTTCTTGACTAGATATTGCTTATATTGTCTATATGGTCAGTCAATTAGTAGTCACTCCACGAACGGTTCCCTATTCTACAGTACTTGACATTACTCCCTATTTGCATGGCACCGAGGAATGAATTTGCTAAGATGGAGAGATTTCCAGCATAAGCAGTAGTTGAACCAGCATAATGAAAAAGCTAGCAAAAGGGCAGGCCCAGAGTTGGATTCAGCCAGAAGAGCTTAACCGAATTTTTATTCCTTGGAGCGTATTTCTTCCCTCTCTTCTTTGCTTCAATTTTGGACATATTCTGATACTGATTTGGCTAGTGATTTTACTAATCCTCACTCCCTTACTAGCTACTGTCTCTTCCTTAGAGATTTATAATTTAGAAGGCTAAGAAATAGGACACCGTCTCTCGCTCGAGTGTCGCTATAGAGTATCGAGCCATGGTTGGCATCACTGCAGAGGTTGTTTGGTTGCAAAAATGCTTGCTTGCTGATATGGGGTTTATCATTGACATGCCTACCTACCCTTCTTTATTATGACAATCAAAGTGCTGTTTAGATAGCTGCCAGTCTGGTGTTTCATGTGTGAGGCCCAATAGTCCCACATCGGAAAGACTCGTTTCAAAGCCTGGGCATATGAGGCGGGTGTCTCCAAATCCTGCAGACGCGTCTTGGGTGGAAAACAAAACCGGGGAGGGATGAAGGACGCTTGCGTGAAGCCCCAGAACCGGACAATATCTGGCAGGGGAGCCCCGTGTTCCCCCCTCATGTGGCCCCCACGTGGACACTAGGTGCCTCACGTGCCTCGCAGAGGCGGGGGCGTGACATTTGGTATCAGAGCCGAGGACGGCTCTTGTCCGATGGTGGGAAGGGTGTGAGGCCCAATAGTCCCACATCGGAAAGACTCGTTTCAAAGCCTGGGCATATGAGGCGGGTGTCTCCAAATCCTGCAGACGCGTTTTGGGTGGAAAACAAAACCGGAGAGGGGTGAAGGACGCTTGCATGAAGCCCCAGAAACGGACAATATCTGGCAGGGGAGCCCCGTGTTCCCCCCTTATGTGGCCCCCACGTGGGCACTAGGTGCCTCACGTGCCTCGCATAGGCGGGGGCGTGACATCATGAGCATACCAAGTATATTGAAATTGATTACCATTTCGCTCGACATCATTGCATTGCTGGGACACTCTCTCTAGTCTCTATCATATGTCTTTTCTAAACAGCAGATTGAGGACTTCTTTGCGAAGTCACATTCCATGCCAAGATTCTCTATCCTTCTTAGCAAACTCTCAAACTATGATCCACCGTGAGTTTGAGGGAGGTGTTAGAGTGTACATATGCAGTCTGTGTATTGTATATCTCCTTCTTACGGTCTTATGGTATTCTCACCATGGTAACCATATTCTTGTATGTTTATATCTACCATGAGCCATATCTTAAAGAGTATTGCACATTTCCAGATGCTTGGCTTCTCTTGTTCTTCTCACTTGAATCTATCATGTAGTCCCTCAATTAACATCCTTTAAAAGATACAAGTGGCATGCTTGCAATCTCATCTTTATGTTTAAAATTCCCAACAAAAAAGTCCAATACATCTGCACCTTGCTCCTGAACCATCGCTGGATTGTGGACCATGAGTTTGTGTAATAAAATCACAGTCCACAAATCACTTAATAGAATGGACCTCAGGAAGTGAAAGCATAAATATGCCAATATCCAAGGGAGATAAAAGATCCCATACTAAAGCATTAATTAGTAGGATTTCCAACAAGACTAGCATTAGTGTGAGCTCATAATCACAAAAGGAGGGTAAAAGAGAAGAGGAGAGTGCTGGTCCGACAAAGGTATTCAAAATCATGAAATAGGGCCATATAGGAATTAAATGAATGACATGGCAAGCTAACTCAGCAAATCAACAATTTCTGTGATATTGGGCTAGGAGTTGCTTAAAATACTACCATAAAGTAATGACACTGATAAAACTGGAGTAACTAGCCAAAAAAGGGATAAAACTGAAGTAACTTACCATCACTAAGAAAAAAGCTTTTAGTTAAATTCTCCATCAGATTGCTTTTATCAGCTCGACAGTCACATTTAATCAAGTTGGTTTTATTTTTCCTTGCAACATGTATCTTGAGAAACAAGCAAGAATAAGAACAAAGGACATGGTGAAGATTCCAGGGTCCTTAACGTCAAGGAATGCTAGAGGTATGCTTTGGATGGGTAACAAGGGCGACATCATGAAGACTGAATCGATCACCTAGATATATTAATTACATGGTGATATTGATGGAGGAGTAGTTAGGAATGAGGTTCTAATTGTGATAAATGTCCGAATCTTTTCAAGAGATAATTATCTGAAGCTATATTTAACAGAAAGAATGCAATATGGAAATACTAGAAACAGACATGAGGGACTTCTTTACTTCCATAGATGGCACAGCACAAGACAGACATTATATTTAGGTATTCATACACACCATTGAGACGGCCTTGGTAATCACAGCAAAAACGCCAAAAGGAGCAAGGGCAAGGAGATGACTGCATATAGATCTTTGAATGAAACTAACAAACAACTGAGATGGCATTGACTGTGTGGAACACAGCAATGGGATCAGAACAATGTGGAATTATGAGAACCTTGAGCAGAGCAAGAGCAGCTATAGGACAGTTCTGTTTTGGTTATAGTCATACAAAAACCAGTCCAATTGCATTGGTAGGTGAGATCAGCAACTATCTGTAATAGGATAGTCTCAAAATATAGACAAGATAAAGAAGATGGCCTAGGATAGGCTCAAATTATGGATGCATGCACATTAAGTACTACAATTGATGATACCATGTTGGGGATCATTACATACTCTGTTGTGAAGGCTGATGGCCCTGGCTTTGCAGCCTGAAGTTCCTCCATGTGATGGCCAAGAGAGGTAGGTCTTCCTTTCACAAGTACGACATTTAACATCTAAGGATTATTAGAAGCATGAACATGTGTACTTAGATTTTCATGATTCTTTGGCCCATCTAACTCCACATTGGATTAGAAAAATGAAGGAAAATTAGGGCTTAGAGACCATAGGAGCCATGTCCAGTGTTGTGAAACTAATGGTCTTTGGTCATTTGAGACAAGTGGAAATTAAAGACGAACCAAACCTAATGCTTGCACTAGTGATATGAATACTTAGGAAAGGAAGGTAGGTGCATTTGATGTTTGCAGTGATGATGGTTATCATGAGGTCAAAACAATGAACCAATAGAGAAAGCAACACCCAAACATCAAATAGACATCAAGGAGCGTCTAAAATGAATTTGAGAAGATAGATACACTCAAAATGCAAGGATGAAGACAGGTGGCCATAGAAAGAATATAGGAACCAGAGAAATTGAAAAGGCACCTCCACGTGATAAAACTCGCAAAAGCACAAACTTTTTGAGTGAAAAGTGGACATCTGCCAGATTCTGACTTAAACTAAAGCAAGGTAAGAGTTCTTGAGAGAGGAAACCCATTACCAATACAAGGAGAAATGGATCTCCAGATCCAGAGGTAAAACTGGTTTAAAATAAATCAAGCTGCCCATGAAAAATCCAATGAAAGAAATGACTTGGCAATCTCAGCCATTATACAAAGACAAAAGCACAGATTAAGGCATAGAAAAAATACAATACGCGCCAGAGACACACACACACAGAGAGAGAGAGAGAGAGAGAGCAAGAAGAAACTGATGAGAGATAACAGATAAAAGGATTATTGCAAGTTCATGTGTGGAAACTGATAACCTGATAAGGAAATTAATAATGAACTTTGGTTCATGTAACATTTAAGTAGAATAAAAGACATGTTCCAAGAAGTCAATCAACAAGCAATTCTTTTCGAAATCAAAAGCATATCTTGCAACTTCTATTGTTTAAATGCATATAATTCGGTTAGAGATATACCCAAAGGCTCCCCAAAATATTAACGGTGCAAAACGGATTGCTCTAGCAACATGAATATAAAATTTCCCTTGAGGTTTCCACCATTTATACACGTTAGTCTGCAAAGAACGAATTTCAAGATAAAGCAATATGGATCAAATGAATGCTAGATATTGTATGGAAATAAAGAGCAAAACAATGAAATCCATCTAACCTGACCAAAGCAGAAGACAGGGACCAAAGGAGAGCCTGTTTCAATAGCAACTTGTACAAAGCCGCGCCTTCGTTTCAGAAACGCAACCTGTTAATAACATGCCGCATGCTAATTTATCTTCGGTGTGCATAACTCATTCAGTTCATTTGAGAAAACAATGCAAAAATTCTGACTTTGGGCACATAGAGTAATAAATTTGAGCTAAGTTGATAGCCCAGACCTCATAATTATGGTTCATATAAATGATTTCTTGGACTCCTCCTGGAATGATTATGCAGCTATAACCAGCTTCCAGGTACCTGATGAAGTTCTTCTTTGTAGCAGGGACGAGTCCCATCCATGTTGACATTTGCCTGAGGAAGGGCGTACAGAACATCTGAACAAAATATTAAGCTATTTTCCAGAACATGCAAAGCTTCAATTTTGCCACCACTTGCTTTGGATTTTACAACGTTCCAAGAAGAACATAGAAGAACAGAAATGAAAGCAAGGAACTGCAGCATGAAAACTTACAGCAGTGCTTGCAAGAGCTTTAGTCTTAGACAGAGGCATCAATCCAGTAAAGCTCAAAAGAGATAGACATCCGATGGGAAATACTGAGTGTGGCTCAGCAGCAAGGACTACATTATAGAGAGCACAATACCAAAATTATGACAGCATCACTCTTTCATTATGAGAGCTCTTTGATGCGAGAAACCAACTTGGATATGACCTAACATCATCTGATTTCCTATGTAATAATATAATTATATTTTATAAATTCTAGTTTTACATAAAATCTTGCTGCCAAAATAATTTATAGGCATGTAAACTACGGAATCCTAAAGTTCTTATTTAATGTAAATTTCAATTACATAAAACAGCGAGATAGAAATCATCGTATTATAGGGGTAAATAAAAGCATGCTGTAAAAATCCAAAATGATACACCATAAAACGTTATCTTTTTTTTTTCCTCTTCCTCTCCCCTGATGCAAAGTATATGCAAATAAACGTATAGCTTCTGCAATTTGGAAAAAATAATCAACTTCACCATATGCCTTGTTCTGATCAAATGCCCTGGCGTCCTCCATATGAACCGTAACAGGGAAGTAGCCGGGTGCATACTTGCCAACATACCTGCTACCAAAAAAAATATTATTATTATTTTTAAAACGTTCGACCTCACATAATATTAGTATCTCTAATGCAACAAGAAAACAAATTTGAAAGAAAAGAAAGAAAGGAGAGATCACCTCGCATAAGCTTGCCCGAGCTTGCTGTTATCGTCCACAGGAACTATCAATAACAGGACAATCAACCCTAGTATCCTTAATTAAATAGAGAAAATTTCAATTTCTTCCCCGATTTTAACTAATATGAAACAAATAAAAACAGCATTGATATAAGAAAAAGGGGGAAGACAAGAAGAAAATAATATGAAAGGCATTGGAGCTCACACTAATATAAAAAGAAGAAGAAAAGAAGATGAAAGGCAATGAAGCTCACATTAATATAAAAAAAAAAAAAAAAGAGAAGAGGAAAAGAAGATGAAAGGCATTGGAGCTCACATTAATATACATATAAAAAGAAGAAGAAGAAGAAGAAGAAGAAGAAAAGAAGATGGAAGGCATTGGAGCTCACAAGAAAACAATGGTGGTGCGGCAGAAGATGACGAGCAGGAGGAAGAGGAGAATGTTAAGATGGATGGAGCTGAGCCAAATGAGCATGGCCGTTAGCGCGTGGGCCGTCGAGTGGTTAGTGGACCGGATCACGGTCATCTCTGTGCTCTTCCCCTTAGGGTTCCTCTCGGGTTCCTCCATTGGTCGTCGCGTGAAACAGAGGGATGTCAACCCGCAAGAATGGACGACGAACAAAACGAAGAAGAGAGGAAAGAGCGGGGGTCTGTTTGGCGTGGAGACTGGAGAGAGCCTAAAAGCCTGGCAGAATGTTCAAACGTGCAGGCGCCGCCGGAACTCTCGTCCCGAATTGACCCTCCGATTACAGCGAGCTGATCATCGGTCGGACTTAGGTACATAAAATATTAAACTTTAAATAGATTTGGCTCGGAGCTCGGCTAACTATTAATATAGTTCAGGCTTGAGACAGGTGAAACAACCTACGACAAGCTCTACTTAAATAGAAAGTTATACCCCACCAACAATGCACCGCAAGAGTGAACCTACGTGAGACGGCTCACATATATAATGAAAGGCCGGCAATGTAGTGAGGTAGGTCCGCATGGTTGCTTTGTAGTAGTCATGAAAAATACTTTCTTAGAAAGTAAAAAAAAAAAAAAAAAGAACTACTTGCAAGACGACAGATGGATCAATTATATATCTTAAAAAAAGCTCTCTCTTATATAAGACCATCTCGAATTGGTGATGTCCCAATGTGAAAACTCTCATAAGGAGATTATTTTACAGTGAACTCTTTCTACAATTTTTTTAATAATGACAATCTTCGCTGTTATTTTTATAAGAGTCTGTGGAAGGCGGCTTTACCAGAAAAAGTGAATATTTTTATATGAATTGCGCTCAAGAATCGACTGCACACAGAAAAGATTCTTGCTAAGAAAGGATGAATGTGTGCTATGTGGAAAAAGAACCGAAACGATTTCCCATCGATTCAAATAATGTGATTGAGCAGTATGCTTATGCGGCAACAATGTGAATAGTCACTTAATTCTTTGTTATAAGGAATTTGGAATATGATTTTTGCCTAGTGAGCAGCTAATCTCATGGAACCTGACTTGGGAATAATGTTGGAAACACTGAGACGTGGAAACGATGGAGTCTTGTTCACAAGAAACTTGTTTCCAAAAGGGATGCCCATCTATATAGCATGACCTCGAAGGAAGTGAAATGACTTTGGGCTAGTGATCTCTGGAATTTTCCCATGCCCACCCATGTATTTCTCGGATTGAAGAAGGGGGTCCAGGATCTTGCAACAGAATATTTAGTAATTGATTACTATCCTTGTCATCATGGATATCAAAGTTCTTGCGCTTTTTCCTTCCAGTTACCTTGAAAAAAATGGAAAAGCAAAAGAATAGGCTTGAAAATACTTTTGGCATGTTTCGTTGACCATGGAAAAGTGACAAATTTCCAAGATGCTTATGTTTGGTTAGCCATCCACTTTCCTAGGAAAGTTATATATAATTCCTATTATGCCCTTAATAAAAATTAAGTTTTTAATGCCTCTTTAATGCTTCTTTAATGCTGAAGGGACTTTTTGGGAAAAAGTAAAAATGGAGCGATTCCTGCCTCATGGGAAAGTAACTTTCCCATGTTTCTCATGGGAAAGACTTTCCCATGAAATGTGGGAATCACATTCCCATGGGAATACAACTTTTCCTTCTCTCTCCTTTGAAAACTCCAACCAAACAAGAGGCATTTCATTACTTTCCCGTTGACCACACTTTCCCCCCTTCTTTTCCCACGAACCAAACGAGCCCTAAAAGGGAACCTGGGGGGAAGAGGAAAGGGGGACCAAAAGGGGAGGAAAAACCCGAAGCGGGAGAGAACCCTCCTAGACCGGGTGGAAAGAAGTAAACAACACAGACAATTGAGGAAACTGATCCTCTTGATTTTATCCAAATATTCTCTCTGTCTCCTCCACATACTCTCTTCCCCGCTCTCTCCACATATTCGCCCCCTCTGACTTAGGCATCGGAGGGCCGGCGCCGGGGAGCCCGGCCACCGGTTCTTCCTGCAGGACTCGCACCCCACAGTGGAGGACGCGACCAGCCGGCGCACCGTCGGCCACCCTCTCAGCGGCGGAGCTCTGCCCCTCCAGGAGGACGCCACCAGCCGGCGCACCGTCGGCCACCCTCTCAGCGGCGGAGCTCTGCCCCTCCCGGAGGACGCCACCAGCCGGCGCACCGTCGACCATTCTCCCAGCAGCGGAGCTCAGCCCCTCCAGGAGGACGCCACCAGCCGGCGCACCGTCGACCATCCTCCCAGCAGCGGAGCTCAGCCCCTCCAGGAGGACGCCACCAGCCGGCACGCCGTCGATCGCCGCCCCTACGGCGGAAGCCCCTCCTTCCCCTGGCTTCGCGGCGGCCCCCGGGTCCAATTTCCAGCAACACTATCCTTGTCATCATGGATATCAAAGTTCTTGCGCTTTTTCCTTCCAGTTACCTTGAAAAAAATGGAAAAGCAAAAGAATAGGCTTGAGCTTCGGCATTCATGTGCAAATTAAGCCAATCACAACATTGTTGCATGGTAAAGAATTTAACCAATTATCACCAAATCTTGGATCGAATCATATGGCCGAGTAGAAAGGGTGAGTTCGATCCTGGAGGGCGTCAGCCTTGCTTTGATCTCATTATATATATGAATCCTTCTTTTCACGAGCAGGGAAATAGTGCAAAATTGTATTATCTTTAATCTATCAGTATATTTTTGGGAAAACCTTCATGTCAAATCTTTCCTACCCGTTCTTTTTCCAGATCAACATTCTCAAAAGTTTGCATGGGGACCAAGATTGCGCTACACTGGTTCCCCATCAGCCACCCAAAAAAAAATAGCTACTTTCACGTACGTCTATAGCACAACAACACGGTCATCCCTGAGTCCCTAGGACGGTGCATGGGCCCTTTAGTACTAACAATTATCATCTGTATGAAGTTTGCCTCTATCCTCCGGTGCATCATCGGATGGTGGCGCCCAATTACTACTGAATCTTGGCTTGTTTCGTACAGCCAGGTAGAAAGGGTGGGGTTCAATTCTAAATGACGTTAGCGTTGCCTACTCTTCTTAAAGGTTCGTGCGCTGGGCTGTACTGCGTTTAGGAATGGATTCTTCCTATTTATAATCCTGACATGGGACCCTAAGGGGTGGTGGCGCAGTTGGCTAGCGCGTAGGTCTCATAGCTGTTGAGTGATCCTGAGGTCGAGAGTTCGAGCCTCTCTCACCCCAATAACGTTTAAAGTTTTTTAACCACACAGTAATTTCTAAAAAATAATAATTGCATGGACTTATATAAATGAAGTATAACGCTTTTGCAAATTTAATTTTTAAAATAATTATTTTTTTTTAGTACAACGGTGATGCACATACGACGGATGTGAATGCGGCTAACAAAATCAGAAAGTAAAATGCTACATAGCGAATCTGACACCGGCCCATGATCTGCCCAAATGAAGCCTTCAGAGTGGTGAGCCGCAAAGGACGCTTGAGGAGGACAAGGCATCGGAGCTGAATGGCTTTCCACCGATGTTTTTTCGGAGGTATTGGATGTTTGTTAGGCAGGATGTGACGGAGGCTATTCAGCAGTTTTTCAGCACAAGAGTGATGTCTTCGGACTAGAAGAGAACCTTCGTCATACTGATTCCGAAGCGGCAAGATACTACAGAGCTGGGACATTTTAGGTCGATTAGCCTATATACCACTTTGTACAAGGTTACGACGAAGATCATGGTAGCCTGATTGAGAAGCATTCTCTCGAGGATCATCAGCCCAGAGCAGGGATCCTTTGCGGGTGGGCGAAGCATATTGGATAATGTGCTTATCATGCAGGAGTTCATGTTTGATCTCAGGAGGGCTCCGATCAGGAGGAGTTTGATGGGGATCAAGCTTGACATGGAGATAGCCTACGATAGAATGAGTTGGAGTTTCCTCATAGCACTGGAGGGTTTCGAATTCCACAAGATCTGGATCAGATGGGTGATGGAATGCATCAAGACCCCCTCTTTCTCAATCTTGGTGAACGGTACACCATCGATCTTCTTTGAGTCTTCGGGTGGGCTTCGCCAGGATTGCCCCTTGTCCCCACTGCTTTTTATCATTTGTGCAGATGTGCTCTCCAGGGCCCTTCGCCATGCAGTGGATTCTCAGGTATTGGAGGTCTACAGGCCAGTGCAGGATGCCCCTCCCATCTCTCATTTGTTGTTTGTTGATGACTACTTGCTGCTAGCTAGGGCGACGAGGTAGGCTGCACGGACGATCAGGAGGATTTTATGGGACTACTATGGTGCATCTGAGCAACAAGTAAGCTTGACTAAATTAGCGGTGTGCTTTAGCCCAAGGACCAAGTCATAGGTGAAGGCAGACATCATGGACATTTTGGGGATTGGAGAGCAGGAAGGTGTGTTGAGATACTTGGGCGTCTTGATCCTAGGGCAGCGTCTTTGCAGTTCGGATTGCTCCTACATGGAACTCAGCATCAGCGCAAACTTGAGGAGTGGCAGATGCATGCCCTATCCATGATGGGTAGGATCACGCTAGTGAGGTCAATGCCCAGTTCGATTCCGGTCTACTTGCTATCCAACTTAGTCACTCCTATGAGACCGCTGAGGAACATGGAGCGAATATTCAAAGATTTCATATGAGGGAGGAGCGAAGGCAGAGGGGGCATATACTTGATAGCCTGGGGGGTATTATGTCAGCTAACTAGGGTGGTGGACTGGGAGTACCTTCACTAGTGATGCGACGAGAGGTCATGGTGGTGAGGTATGCAGCTAGGTTTGTTCTGGAGCCTGACAGTATGTGGGCATCTTTGATGAGGGCCAAGTATGGGGTTTTGCCGCTGGCAAGGCCCACTAGAGCTCAGCATCATTGGTCTCCGATTTGGAGGGAGATGTGTGCCAGAGCCCTGGTGGTGCTTCCGGGAATCAAATGGGCGATTGGTGATAGGCAGGCTATCGACATCCTGGAGGATAGTTGGGTGACTAAGTGGCTACTATGAAGACTGCCGGCCTTCTTGGACACGGCCAGGCTAGTAGAGCATAGGGTCAGTGATCTGATCGAACCTGGGGAGAGTGGATGGGGCGGGGCTGATCCGGGAGGCTTTTGGGGATCAGCTAGCAGAGAGGATTCTAGCCCTACCCCTTCCGTCACAGAGGGAGGCTGACAGATTGGTATGGATGTCGACTGGGAGATCGAGGGTGTAGGCCAAGGACATTCAGGCTTTGATGACCGAGGAGCCGGATCGACAGATGGATGGTGGTTGGATATGGAGGATGTTGATACACCCTCGTGTTGCTCTCTTCATCTGAAAGTTGGCATAGGGTTGCTTACCAACTAGGAGGATGTTAGTTGGACGAGGTGTTCAGATCCCCCGTACTGTGACGTGTGCCCAGATATTGAGGAGACCATCAGCCACGCTATCTTGGTGTGCCCCAGGACAGTGCAGATTTGGGAGAATTCCTTTGTTCCTTTCCACCAGGCTTTGGAGTCAGCAGAGGATTTGCTACACTATCTGAGAGAGTCCGTGAGGAGACCTGATATAGTCGAGGTGAGGATCATAAGGGCATACATGGCTTATCACATCTGGTTAGACAGAAATGCCCGCATGTGTTAAGGGCCAGGGATCATCGCCTAGTACAGTGGTGGGCAGGGCCTTCCGCCATCCGAGGGAGATCATCATGACTACTATGGTGTTCACTTCTAGGATGACCAGGGACATTTGGGATACCCGCTCTGCTGTCACAGTGCGCATATTTACCTTCTTCTCTTGGGTACCCCCACCCCTTGGTCATCTCGAATTGAGCTTCGATGGTAGCTGGTCGGTGGATGGAACACACGGAGGAATAGGCTTTGTGATTAGAGATCATCTGGGTAGGCTGATTGCAGCTGGAGGGAGATGCACCACCGGTCGGGACATCATTGAGGTGGAGCTGCAGGTTGCTTGGGAGGGTATGTCCTATGCGAGGAGGGCCCTTCGAGCCGACAGGATATTCCTAGAGGGGGATTCCGTTACGGTGGTTGACGGGATACGGGGTGTGGTTTCGGATGGAGAGGGGCACCCGCTGCTTCGCGAGATCCGTGGTTTGGCCAGGGAGACCGACTCTTTCCAAATAGCACATGTGTATCGGAAAGTGAATAGTGCGGTAGACTGAGTCGCATCCTTTGTGGCCCGGCATTCAGCGGGCTCATTTGGACCAGGGTCGCAGATATACCCTACCCTTTGTATCACTTTATTTCTTTTAACTTGGTAGGCTGTACTTATGTGAGAACTATATGAATGCCATTTTTTTATACCAAAAAAAGAACGCCAAATTTTCTAATTACCTATATATGCAAAAATAAAAATAAAGAATGATGGTCCGACAGATTTTTCTAATTATAATCCAAACTTTTGAATGCAGGTAGATATATGATACTAAGAGTGTGCTATTTTTCCAAAAATAGAAAAAAAATCAATTGGACCAAATAAATAGCGGGAGTTAATTTATAAGTTAACAAGTTCCAGAAAAATTACCTGATTCAAGGCAGAATATATGATCCCGGCAAAAAAACTTTGAAAATTTACTCAAACTTTCCGCGTCAGAAGCTTTCAGAATTCTCCTGCACTGCGGACGTTTTTATATTATACTGCACTTCCATGAAGCTCTATTTTTAAATTCTTTTATAATTCATCAGTGCGATAATTTCATAGAAAAAATTGGAAAAAATAAGCATGTCAATCGCTAGGGAAAACATTCCAACGCAGTGCCTTCCTCCCTTTTCCTAATAGAGATGCAGCCACTAGACTGTAGCATTGCTTTCCTGCCACCCCAAAGACACCATGCCTATGACTTCCTGAAACATAATCTGACGAACTGGTCTAGATTTATATCAAGAAACCTACCTCAAACTTAAGCCAAGAGGCGTTACCAAGACTAGATGAGCTTATAAGGAAGCAGAGGAAATATAATTGACAAGATGCTGGGACCTTATTTTTGGTATCTTTACCCACGAAGCACTACATTAAAATGTGGCATGTAACATGATTATCACTGTTCTTGCGTCTTTTTTGCAAAGGATCCTTGTTTTTGAAAAGTTAATAAAAGTTACTTTACCCAAAAAAAAGTTAATAAGTTTCCAGATGAAGTAGCGAATTATCAAGCTGAGCTTGGTTTCTTTTACTATAATTCACGATTTCAGAAGAAATTAGATATGAAAAATGTTTTTATTTGGTTCATTGTCACATCTAAGAGTTTCTCGGCTATGTCATAGAAATAAGTGGAAGGCATCAATTGATTCTTTGAGTCCTTGACTGACTAAATAATAATAGAAATTACTTGGGGCTCTCCTAATCTCTGGTGAGGTTTCTGCTGCAACACATATCATAAATTAGCTAGACCTATTGCTTCTCTCCTACTTGTTGGGCTACCAATTTATCATACCTAAGAGCTTTATACGAGGATCTGTGAGGCCATATATTTAGTCCGACATTAACTATATACTAGGTAGATCTTGAATACTTATACAGAACTAATAAACCTAAATAATACTTTCTTGCTAGTGTTTTTGGATAACATTCCGAGTTATTATAAATTGTATTAAAGTGGACCTAGCTTATAGCTCAGGTGGACTACAGAACACTGCAGTACGGATCTATTGGGGTTGGTCACGAACTGACAATGGTACTTATGATTAGATTTAAAGTTTAAACCCTCAAAAGCTTGAGGTTAGGTTCCAGAGCCTTTTTATCTCTTGGCCAGTGAACTCTCGCTCGAATGTAACTTGTCACAAATAGTTGCTACTAAACTTAGCAGCAGAATTCCACTGTGTTGATAAAAGTAATTTCTCTATCACACATCTCCTATCAATTCAAATGTTTTCACAGTTTTATTTCATGGAATTAGCTACACTACATAACTGTATCACTAGAATCTAAAAACTATAGAAGTGAATATGGTGATCGAGAGACATCACTCTCTTATCTTCTGAAAAGAGGGTTATCCACAAATTTGCATGCATCCAAAAGAAGAGAACAATTAGAAGCATACGTGGCCTCATGTTGCTGCACTTTAATTTTCCTACTAGCCCCTCCTCATCCACAATTCTATATATAAATATGTCCAAATGTGTATACCAAAGCAGAAAGAAAGCTAAGCTGATGAGCCAATCCACTACCAACCTCATCTTATTCTCTACATGCACGTCTACATTGCGAAAGAGATCTCCCTTTGCAAGTCGAACCTTGTCTTGATGTTTCTTCCAAGCATTTTTATTTAGTGTATAATATATATGTTCTCCGGATAGAACAATGTAGAAAGAATATGGAGACACTTTTGTCCTTCCCTTTTTTTTTTGTCCTTGCTTTGAAATAATGATCGGCGGAGCACTATCTTCCAAAGGCAACTTCACCTTATACAATGACATTCTAAAATACTTGTCCAAGTTGGCCAACTTGAGCTGCGTCCCTCTCATGCGACATTGTCGTGTGGGAAAGCAACCGCCTGTGATTTTAAAAAAAAGTGACCACCAAACCACTAGCTTGACTATGAGGAAGGAAAACAAATTAACACATGATTTAGAAAATTGTATCCATTTTAAACTAACTTGTAATCTGCATTCTAGTACAAATTGTAGTATTTTTGAATCTTTAGCACATTATTCTTGCGAGATATCACAACTTATTCTTTTAAAACAAATATTAGATTTTTGTTCCTAAGATAAAAGAGATCTCTATACACTGTGCGGGATAGTTTCGCTAAGGATTCAATTGAGACTGGACAAGTTAAGGAATAATTAAGGTCAAGCAACAATTAGTATGTCATGTAGAATAAGCTGTCGTATAGGTGTTTGAGCATTAACTAGATTAATAATTTCCTGAGATTGAGCGCTATTCATATCTATGGGATTTAAGTAAAGAAAGATACAACCACCGCGCGTGTTGGTGATGATAAAAAAAAAAATAACAAAAGAAATCATGCTCTTGCATGCAAGTAGGAAATATTCTTTCACGTAAAAATTTCCTTTTAACATATAATTGCGATATGATGAGCTTCCGAAAAAAAAAAATCTAAGTCCAGCTCCAAAATTGCATACAAAGTGCATTCGTATTTCACAGGTAGAAATCCATCTAGCCGTGTGCTATTTCAGCTACTCTTGAAGGTGGGTAAAATTACTTTAGACATCACAGGTAGGACTTCATCCATGGCTCTTTATGCTCATATTTTTGTGTCGGTTTTTTTCAAATGTTTTTGCTCGTAAGTACTGATTGGCTCCAAAAGGAAGCAAGACCCACTCAAAACTTAAAAGGTGGGTAAAATTAACCTCCCTTTCCAATGGGCGGCTTCTTTGCGTTTCAGTGCCGAATATGCTTAGCACTTTTTCTAAATAGGCAGAGAGATTTAGATCTCTAATCGAAAAGGTTACAAATGGTCTAAAAGGACATTATCTTCTAATTTGCTAGTGCAACACCACTAACCGAAGTGAATGACCATCATATGGCCTAGATTCAGTGATTCAAAGCACTTTTTGAGACGCCTGCGATACCATGCTCTATTTATAATATCAATGATATGTACGTCCACACATTATGGAAATGTAAATGCTCCACCCACCTACACATTCTCTCTCACTTCGGGCTTCAGGGACTACGGTTCCTAAGTTAAGATATAGGTTGAAGCTTTTCTTTTCTTTCATTTAATATAATGGATAAGAGCAGCATGCGAGGGTATCCGCACAGCTTCGTTCCAAGGCCGCCCTCCTTCGAGTAAAAGATAACTCTTATACAGTGAGTAGATTATCCAGCCATTTTGTTTATATATATACATTAAGTAGATCATGGGTACTTAACTCAAATAATACCTTATAGCTAGTCATTTTGAAGTGAAATAGTATTGGAGCATTCGGCCGCCCATGACCCTTGTAGACTAGGGCATACTGCAGTGCAGGTCTATTGGAGCTGACTACAAACTGATCGTAGTGCTTGTTATTATATTTGAATGGATTTGAATTCTTCTATGAAAAATTAAAGAAATTGTTCAGATATTTAAGACAACTTATATTTCGTGAAGGCAAACCAATTTGCTAAGCAAACTAATTTTGTGGAGGACGTGGATTACATGGAAGACTCTCCAAGTCCACTTCAGCTCATCGGTTTGCTTCTGGCGGAGGCGTATCAGCGTATGGGTGCAATTTCTTGAGAGTTTATGAAAATATTTTTCCAGACCATAAATTTTAAGTAAAATCAATCTGACGCTGCCTGCACTGATGATAATAGTTAGAACAAATTTGCATTGGTAGGAAGAAGTCGAGCATGTATGATTAGGGACTTGGGGGAGATTATGGCAGCTATAGTTGTTTAGTTGGGCTCTTTTAATGCACCATATGAGACTTAAGGGTTTGCCATTCATATTCTAGGAAAAATGTTGCCGTTCAGGATTAAAAAAAAAAAGAGATCGAGTTAGGGACGTGTTCGGAGAGATTTTGGGGAAGACTGAACATTTTCCTAATAAAAGAAATTTATGTTATTGACAGTTTGTTCTTGATGCAAAATAGGTTCTGAACAAATTTTCAAAAGAAAAATGATTAAAGTCAGACCGAGATATGTACGTGAGGACGATTGCTGTTGATGATGTCATGGAACTTTTGGAACTCGGAGCTAGCATTTTGTGAGAGAAATGGAACTAGTCGCTTTTCAGTTATATAAGAGGGTTGATCGGCTAGAGCTATGTATGACCGGAAAACTTTTTTTATTTTGATTGAATGGAAAAATATCGGTTTCTTAGATACTCTCTCAAAATTAGATTTTCATTACATTCATCCTAGGAGATCGAGGACAGTGAGAGGAATAATAAGGGCTAAGCAAATCATTAATCTGAACTTTTTAGTTATTCTCTTCCACATTCAAGTGATACCTTTGTGATTTCAAGGGTCACTTTTCATGACAGAAAAATATATTTTTTTTCATTTTTCTAAATGGTAAAGCTATCCTATCTCATTTTTTTCAGAACTAAAACAAAAAAGAAAAAACTTAACCAAAATTATGGTGAGCGCCGAAAATCAAATCTAGACTATTCAGACGGGTGGCATTCGGGTTAGGTCAAAACTAAGATAGGTTGGATCAAAAATCTATTAAAATGAAAAATGATCATAAATATAAATATAGACCAATCTTACCGTAAGTCAGTCAACTGAATACGCATTACCCATAAATAGATTTAGGCGGGTAAACTCGTTTATAACCCGGACTTGTTTATACCAAATCTAAAACCTGCTCTAAGCAGGTTGATCGAAGGTCAAGTTAGTGGTTCGGGTCATAAATTGTCATTCCTAATCATTGACATCCTAATCCTAATGCAAATAACATTAGTTGCCACCCTCATAAAGCTCCCTTATTGTTTCTTTTCAAAACCAAAATAGATTTACTTCAGAGTCTTTGAATTTAGATCATTTGATCCACATATTTTAGGTGTCTAGTTAAGAAAAAAATTAAGGTTAAAAGATATAGTACATCTCTTTCCCCATTTTGTCTCTTTGTTTCTATAGTTCCTCTCATCCACAAAGGCTAACTAGAAAACTATAATTTAGAAATTACCTTATACAAATAGTCAAAACCTTCTAAACCATGGTTAATATGGGTCTAGTTAAAAATAGAAATACCACAATTAGCTCATGACCAACGTTAGAAAGCTCGTGATGCAATATCTTCTATGTGTCAGCTAATGCGATGCTCCTAAACCTGGGTTTAATACATCTCTAAAGTCTCAATCATTTTGCCCCCTCACCAAAAAAAAAAAAAAGCCTCATTCATCACCGAAAGCATGCACATTACACATAACCTCTATTCTAACCATCTGGGATGCTCGGACACTAGAATTTTAGCATCCTTATCATCTGAAGCTAATGATATAGCATCAGAACGTTCCAAAGCAATTTTTCTTTGATATTTTAAACTTTTACTCCATTGGTTCTGACGGTAGGTATATGATATCTGAGCATATCGTCGCCACTATATTGATGTTAGATTTAAATTTTAAATTTTCGCATACTTAAGACGATCTCGCGAACAGCATTCTAGTTCTTGGACACCAAGAGTTGAGCTCCGGATGTCTGGGAGTAACTCTCAGACACCAATTTTGTGGCATTTGAGCCTTCTTATCCCTGTGTGCTTCAGTTTTGCTAGATTTTTGAATTTGAATGGAAGATAGGCAGAGCTTATCCACCCTTTAGAGTCTCTATGAATAGCTCTCTACTCCCCCCTCTTAGTAGGACGATGAGTCACTTGCATCCACTTCAATACTTGAACGATGGGATGCTTTAAGAGAATCATGTTGCTTGGAAATGGTAGAGCTGGAGGAGCTACTGTGATCCACAAGGATGCTCAAGGATTCCACTAGATCCTATACCCAGGCTACATTCTCTCTATTTGTTTATGCTTTCCCTTTTTTGTTTTCTTTTCAATCTCTTTCTATGTGCATCTTTCATTCATGCCTCTCATGCATGCACTAGAACAGGATATTCAGCCTACCTATAATTTTTTAAAGAGATTTTTAATTAAGGGATGAGAAAGTATCTCAAATCTAATCTATCCCCACCATCTCTTGAGTGTGTATTGATTTATGGAGGTTATTATCTTTAGTGCATCCATCGATCATATTATTACCCGTTTATAGTCTAATCCTGAAAAACCTGATAGCCATCTCCATGAAGATCCTCGAGCATGCTCTAACCAAAGAAGGAAGAACCCATACGTATAACTCCCATGATCAAATAGGGCATCTGATGATCAAAGATATGATTCTAGCGGAGATCATGTACTAGAGCTAAACTACTACATAGGTGGCAACCTTTCGAGTAAAGGCAACGTGCTCCATACAGTTATGGACTGTTAGCTCTAATATAATTTATAACGTTCTAAAACTATATCCACAAAGGCTAACCAGAAAACTATAATTTTAGGTTCTTGGCTGTGCTTAAGTGCTCAAGACCTTCCAAGTGCATTGCCAATTCAGACTAAACAATTCTTGCATTTGTTGCATTGAAATTAATAGATTTAAATAAACAATTGCTCGTTAGTAAAACAAGCTAGATAACGATCACAAGCTAGATCCACTATTAATAAATCTTCACGCATGTACGAAATGCTGGATCTTCATAATCTAAATAAAATCAGTCACCAAATAATGACAAGCTTTCAAACGATCATGAAAAATAGACGCAATCGCACCAGCCCATAAGCGAAGCCATGACTAATAAATCAAGGCACATGTTGGCATTTAATCGCCAGCCTCAGAACTCTGCCCGTAAAACACCATCCGAATCATCATTTTAAATTTTTGTCTCAGACAACCTGAGCCACACGTGCAGATCTAGGCTAGCCTCTATCTATAGTAGCTACATAAATGATATGGCAGCCCAAGCCGCTGACAAAGTGTCAGGCGAAGTCACCCGTGCCAACACCTAGCTCTGTTGATCATTTTAACCAAAATAAAAATAAAAATAAAAATTCCCCAAGTGAAAAAATTTCCCCAAGGGAAATATGTGGTGCCTTGAAGGCTCCTTGGATGAAAATCTTATCTCAAGGGCAGTCAGTCATGCTAGAGGACGGCTCAGCTACAATCATTGGTTGGATGGATGTATCCTGCAGGGCGGCAGGAGGGAAGATGTGGCTTCGTTGTCAGGGCCCAGATTTCAGAATGATTGCAGCTGGGGGTTGCCATTTATTCGACACCTCAATATCAGGGGCGAAATTGAGAGTGGCCTGATCTGGTTTGTGCTACGTTCGGCGTGCCCTGTAGGAGAGAGAGGTCCTTTTAGAGGGTAACTCTGCGATTGTCATTAGGTAGATTCTGCAGATCTCAGGAAGGTCGGCGATTACCATCTGTTACTGAGAGACATTCGGGCCATGATCCGTGGTGGATTGATGCTCCAGATGAAGCATGTATTTAGAGACACCAATAAGGCTATTGATTGGGTGGCTTCTTTTGTTGCCAACTACTCGAAAGACTACGTCTAGATGGAAGAGGCGGAGTTGCCCAATGCTCTCCGGAATATTGTGCTTTTTAATTTTTTTTAACTATATGCGTACATGTTAGGAAAATTCCGTTTTCAGCAAAAAAAAAAAAAAAAAAAAAAGGTAAAATTACACAAACGTCACTAATTCCACACAAAATAGACACTTGCTCCAGCCGAAACTGGAGGACTTTAGCAAATGAACACGAGAGGATGGGGAGGTTTCAGTAATTTCGTCTACTAAATTACGACATTCTCACATCACGGACCCCGGAAACAAAAGCTAGAAAATGATAATAATTTTTTTCCCCCGTCTTCTCCTCATCCTCCTCCCAGGGCTTTTGTTCCCCTCCGGGCAGGGCGGAGAGATCTACGGTCACTTCCCCTTCTCCGGATCGGCGGCGGCGGCGGCCGCCATCGCCTCGGTGACCGAGGCTAGCTTCTGTAGGTTGAGGCGGACAACGGTGTCGGCGAAGAGCCGGGTGTCGTCTACGGTGTTCCCCTCCGGCACGTCCACGACATAGGATTCCAGCACCACCGTCCAGATCCCTCCCCCCGGCCGTCCGAGCTCGGAGACCGTCGTCACCGACCGGTAGTTCCGGAGGCGGTGCTCACCACCGATGATGCTGAACCCGGCGACCCGGCGGTCCTCGTCGAGCACGTCGAGCCGCTCCATGCTGGTGCTCGCCGGGAGGCCGGAGATGACGCTGACATCGCGGAGGCAGCCCACGCGGACATCGCCCCCGCCCTTGATGGCGCAGCTCCGGATGAAGTGCTTGTAGATCTGAGGGCGGTCGAAGCGGCGGACCACCGACCAGACGGTGGCGGCCGGGGCGCGGATCCGCTGGGCCAGCAGCGAGAAGCATTGGCCCGGCTCCACCCGGTACACGTGGTGCGCCTCGATCGTCGTCCGGAGTTCCTCCTGCTCCTCCACCGTGAGCCCCGCCAGCATCTCCGGCTTCGCCACCTCCGCTGCCGCCGATCTCGAAGATTCCTCCTCCGCTCCTCCTCCCTCCATCGATGGCTTCGTCTTCCTCCTCCTCCTCCCCCAGGGGTGGATAGAAGCGGATCCCGGTTACTCTTTGTACCACCGAGTTAGGGGATAAAAAATGCGACGGAGAGTGGTGGGGGACTGGGCTGAGCCTATGAGACCGTGGCCGTGGCTCCTATTTTATTATTTAATTTATTTTAAAAAACAAAAATAATCAATTTCTCTTCTATTCTATACCGTAATAATTGGACTAAGTAACGCCCAAGGCTTACAGGGCTTTTAATCTTTTTATAGTAGTTTGCTGTTAATATCGTCAAAATATTCTATTTAATTTTAGATTTTTTTCCATAAGCATTATCCTAAATATCTAATTTTACATAAATATTCTTCCAAAGTTAATATTTATATATATACACATACACATGCACACCATTGTAAAACATTTATTTTACTATTCTATTTTTTTATTCTTATTTTTGCACGTGTACCTATACCATCTAATACCATTAAAAATTAACAATTTTAAATTAAAATAACTAATATATTCTTAGCAGATAGATGCGCAAAAAAAAATTATAAAGCAATCACAATGGAGAACAAAAATAATTTTAAAATTTTATTTTATTTTTAGTTAAAATAAATATAGTTTTTATTAATAGTATTAGAAAAATTGTTATGTTAGGATTATTTATGCAAAAAATAGTATTTTATAAGAGTAAAAAAAATTAGTATTTTTTAGTTAAAATAATATAGTTTAAGCAAATGTTTATATAAATTTAAATTTTTAGAAAGATATTTATATTAAAAAAACTCTTAATTTTATCCCGGGGTAGACGGGGACACGTGGGTGCCGGCTGGCTTGGGAAGGGCCTGGTCGGCCCGCAGCCGACCGGTTGAGTTATTGTCAGCCGAGCCGGGTCCGCTACCTCGCTTCGGCCGGATCGTTTGCGTGGTTACGATCGCCGCAAGGGACCGTAAATCGTCATCTCAGATATTCGAACACAAGCGCCTGGGGTCCAGGAGATTCTGACGAATCTCTAGTCACGACCGTTGGATGGGCGTCCGAAACGGGTTTCGTCAAGTGGATTATCTTTTTAGCGGTGGATGGTTCGGTGATCGCCGCTTTAATGCCGGTCGCGATCTGGACCGTGCAATAATGCTGGGGTTCAGGACGGCTTGATGCTGGCGTGGAGCCAGTTGGCGCCGGCTGGCCAGGGGTAGAGGGGTAGGTGATGCTAAGGTGGAGTTCACGTGGATCGCGACGTGTGAGGAAAGCGACTGCGGCGGCTTGGGAGCACCCGCTACGAAAAATGCCGCTGCAGAACCAAGCCGACCGAACTCTAATGACACATAAATTTTGTTGTGGGCATAGCTACGTCCATATGGACAAATCCCAGATGCATACTATAAAATATAAACTTGGAAGGGCTCCAACCCTTCCTTTTTATCTTACGAGAAATTATTCACTGCATGCACCTCGTACCTGTATATGCTGACAGCCACTCTTTCGTATACCTTTCAGGCAGTTCATATCTTTAGAAAAATTAATAGGACAGCTGATTCAGTTTCCACTTTTATTGCTCGGCATTCTGATGTAGTTCTGTAGACTACTGATGTAGCTATCTTTTTATATTTATGCTATTTTTTCTTTCTTAATTTTACTGGCTGTACTTACACTAAAATTATTTGAGCTATCGTTGTTTCCAAAAAAAAAAAAAAAAGTACTTTGTGAATAGAGCCTACAAAAATAATTAATTATAACCGGTTGCATGCATGGATGATTGACATGGTGCACGTCATATAGAGGATAATTTTTTCGTCTTATACTTCCATCCCTATTTCGAGCTTAATCTAAAAGGAAGCCCAAATGACCTTTGGAATTGAACCCCATCAAGTGCTCTTTGAATTAAAATTCTATGATACTCTAGATGCATCATAGCAGTTAAGCTACAAATAGCAGATCATATGTTGGCAAAGAAATTAACTCTTATACGCGCATGTAGATATGAGACTCAGCTTCTCCACATAGCTAAATAGGAGGTCAGATACTACCACTTAAGAGGAGAATTAAGTTTTGATCTTTAAAAAGCACTTGTTTTGATTTAAAAGTTTTAGGTTGTTAGGCAGACAATAGCAGCAAACTGGAGTTAGTGGTACCTCTTTAAATGTCAACAAACATCCATATCACTCTCTCTCTCTCTCTCTCTCTTGTTAGGAAGTTGTTCAATCAAGTCACAATCACTTGAAGATAAGAATGTCATATAATTATCAATTAAGAGATGCCCCAGCTGTCACATTCCTCCTCTTGAAAGAGATTCTAGATTTGACCTGGTATTTTAGTTTCGGTAATATGTTGGATCTTTTCATTCTCTCTACAAGGGAAAGGAAAAAAAGGATAAAAATGTCAAGTACATCAAACAAGTGGGCACTTATTTATCTATTCTAAGGTAGTAAAGTGATAAAGATTAACTATTGTATGCGACATAATTAAAGTGAGAAAGCAGTGGAAGGATTAAGATTTTGATTTTTATCAATGTTGGATCAAGGAAATCAAAATTTTCAACCTTTGCAACTTCACAAAATAAGAATGAGAAATTTGGTTTTTTAAAGCTTATATTCGACCTTAAATCTTATTCAACTATATTGACACAATGCCCTGCTAGACAAAATACCATAATATTAACAAGAATGAGAACTTTTGATTGATTCAACTATGTAGTATGAAGTAAATAAGAAATCCACATCAAAGTAAAGACAGGTGGAGAAGGAAATAAAATAAGCAAGAGTGTTGGAATGAAGGGGCATTCTTAGAATTGAACTCCATCTCACAACCTCTTAATGTGAATCATTTGGTACTCATCATCTTTTTACCTCTACATGATAATCAATTACAATATCTACACTTACAACAACTTTAATTGTCATTCATAAAAATTAATTGCTGGAGTGATAAGATAGGTTATCTAGTATAGGCCAATTCCATTGAATCAAATTCAGCTTTCCTTCAAATCCATCCATCCATCTATCTATCTATACACATACAATCTTATGAAAAATTAACTTCCTTTAACTTGTATTCTGAAGTTAAATCTTCTAGTTTTTGTTAACCTTAATGGTAATATGCATTATATTTAATTTGAGAATGACGAACATGGTTGCCCATTCCTTGCCTCCATTTGCTATCCCTCACAGCTTCTCTCACCATGGGATCATGATCACCTCATGCAAGCTTAATACTCCAAGCATGAGAGAAGTACTTTGATTTTATGCATTAATATTGACCTATATATAGGCTTCCATCAACAATAAGAAAGAAAAGAAAGTGAAAAAAAATCCCACAAACCAGGGCCCTTCTATCCTTTCCCAAGTATATGTGCTAGAAAATGGAGCTTGGGGCCTAGACTTTCCAGTCTTATTCGAGGGTCCCAAACTTTTTTTGTAGTTATTTCTTCTTCTGCTTTCTTCCCAGTATTAACAACAAGGAGAATACAAGCTTGCAGGTCCACGAAGGGTAGGAATTATTCTCCAACAAAATATGGTGGCGATTGCACACACTACAATTCTAAGAACGTCATTATTTAGCAACTTGCATTTAAAAAAGACGTCTCCGAGGCATTACCACGTCGTTTGATGCTACGAAAACAATATAAAAAGGGATCACGATGCATGCATGCTTGGTGCCCCTCTTTTCCTAGAAGTAGGAAACCGTTTCGATCATCCACCTCAGATCTTTAGGCCTTTTCCAGTTGCAGCTCTAGTATCAGGCACTACTATTATTATCAGTCTACCATTTGTTGTCCTCTCCATTAAGTTTCTCAGTTTTATTCATAATTATACATACATACATACATACATACAATATATATATATATATATATATATATATATATATATATGTTATGTATATATATATGTTATGTATATATGTATGTATGTATATATATATATATGTGTGTGTATATATATATGTATGTATATATATATATATATGTATGTATATATATATATATATGTATATATATATATATATATGTATGTATGTATGTATGTATATATGCGCGCATGCGTGGATGCAATTGTTTGAAATGGATAGCAAGAAACCATAATTTAATAGACACTTTGAGATAGGCATGACATTTGCTAAGGGAGGAAGCAAGGAACAAAAGTGAAGCGATTTATCCAAAACTCTTTTATGGAATTAGATTTCGTTTGGGGAAGTTTTTGTAGAGCCAAAAAATACTTTTTGGCTCTCTAAAAATATTTTTGAAGGAAAAAAGATATTTGGTAAAAATTTTGGAAAGCTGTTTTAGCTTTCTCAGAAAACTAAAAATAGTTTTTTACAAGAAGTTTTATATTGGAGCTTTTCGAAAAAACTGTTTTGAGCTTTATTGAAAATCTATTTTTTTTTTGAGTTTTGTTAGAAAATTTTGTCAGTACTTTTTCAATTTATTTACTAAATACATATTAAAATAATACAGTATTTTAAAAATATAATTAAAAAATAATAAATAGTTTTTTATAAAAATTCTACGCACTACTTTTAAAAGCTTTACTGCCCAATAGCTTCCAAACAGGGCCGTGGGCGATAATTTGGCTTGCAATCAAAGCATAGCATGTGATATGTGCTGCGGCATCCAATGGCAGTGTCGCGTCAATCTGTCATCCTTTATGCAACAGCTAGGACGTCGGAACTCGCGCGAGGCTATTGGCCGCACTAACAACCACAATTATGGTGAGTAATGGCACAACTAAAAGTAATGAGCCTGCTTAACGCTCTTTCGTAATTTGCACAACAATCAGATAAATATGAGCCATTTCGGATCTTGGTGGACCCTATCCCATGATTCCCATCCCCCTTCTAGGAAATGAGAAAGAAAAATAAAACTCTAACATAACACAACTAACTGCTGCATATCAACTATGAAGAAACTATTGATTAATATGAACTGATGGATCAAGTGCTATATGAGGAGATAAATACTTTGTTTGCAGCAACGGTTTCTGCTAACAGCAAGAGCAGAAAGCACAATAACTATTCAACTTTCAGGAGGCTGATGCTACCAAAAAGACCTCTCATGAAGCTAGAAGTGTAAGAAAATGTTAATCTAGATTGAAGACAAGGGCTATTCATGTACATGAACTAAAGGTTGAGAGCTCCTAGTGAACTTTTTGATACTTTTATTCATCACTCGTTCTTCCTTGTATCTATGATCATACTTAAGTTGGTAAATGTCATTCGATCACTGCTGACACAATGTGTCAATATAAATTTTAAACATCAACAGCTTTTCTAGATGACTACATACAGCAGAGTAATTAGCATCCTAGGAATCTTTTGCAGAGCCAACTCTTTAAAATCCTCTGCTTCTCCTTACTCTTTTGGGTACTAATAGAATCTCTCGCATCTGGAACCAGCTGCTCTGTAGCTGAACTCTTCACCTTTTGCTGTTCAACAATTCGCACCTTATAGCAGAAACATTTATCATAGTTAAATTGCAGGTTTCAAGAAAAAATCATGATAGCTTAGTAATGGATGTTTTTTTAGTGAAAAAAGTTAGCTTAACAGTGTCATTTCTGTAAACCATTGTGTGACCTCTGAACTATTCTGCATCTTATGTGTTGGTTTCTTCCATTTGCTAACTGATCACTGATTTCTTACTATCCTTTCCCTTTCCAAGCTTGATAGTTGATGACACAGTGCCACCTGATCATTTTTATCTAGTCCATCTCACTTACCACTGCTTATTGTTGAGAGAAATAAAAGACATTCTGGTTGAACATAGTATTTCCTTTCTTAAAAGTGAAACCGCACCTCCTGTGACAAATTTATCAAAGGATTTATCGGAACTTTTGGGAAATAATATGATTATCATTTTGTATGTATATATGTATGTATGTATGTATGCTAGTTATTTCTTCAAAGGAAATTTCAGTTGAAAATTAAAATTAAAATCTTAGTAGAGGGGGGAAATGAAAAGGCCTTTTCATGATGGAAACTTGTATGATCATTAAGAGGACAAAATTTCTATATTTCAAAATGAAGTGATTGCCAAAGAAATATTTTGTCTAGCATATTTGTAACTTTTATTGACTGAGGTTTTTCATTTACTTTCTCCTTTCATTACGACTGAATTAGTTACTATCCTGAGTGTCAGTGATTTCATTTAGCTATCGTACAGCTATAGTTTCAAATGCTGAAGTTCAAGCACAGATAAGTTTAGAAGATTTATTCTTGTGAGAAAATCCCTGACAGAAGGAAGTTAATCTTCCTATTGCTATTATATGTTCAAGCTTACCAGTAAATCATGCCTGCCGGTGCTAACTCTGTGCTGGCTGCAATCATGGTGTTCTGGGATTCTTCCATCAAGCTTTGAGAGGAGCCAAATTGTTGTCTCTTGCTGGATTCTTGCCATATGGATGGGCTCTCAAGAGTATGCACTGTTGACGAGCTTGATACACTGCTTGCTTCCATTTCTAAGCTTAACTACATCGACACATTTAAATAACAAAATGAATAATATAGCCAATATACAGATACGGAAACAACATAATATCTTATTAGTGCTCTTATCATAGACAAATAGCTCCAATTTTCAGAAATGTGGTAGCCTCGAGTGCAGATCGAATCATTAAGAAGACAGCAAAAGAGAATATCTGCGAGAACATTTAGAAATATTATCTGTGGCTGCGATGACATCAAAAGAATCAGAGTTGGCATTGAAGTCCGGGTTGCAAACAAAACCAGCAAAGTTGGAAAAAAAGGTCCTGTTTAGAACCAAGGCATCATGTTAAGAAAAGGAAGTTGAAAACAAAACTTCCTTGATCTGTTAGCTCCAATTTTCAGAAATGTGGTAGCCTCGAGTGCAGATCGAATCATTAAGAAGACTGCAACAGAGTATATCTGCGAGAACATTTAGAAATATTATCTGAGGCTGCGATGACATCAAAAGAATCAGAGTTGGCATTGAAGTCGGTTGCAAACAAAACCAGCAAAGTTGGAAAAAAAGGTGCTGTTTAGAACTAAGGCATCATGTTAAGAAAAAGAAGTTGAAAACAAAACTTCCTTGATCTGTTAGGTTATCATATAGATGATCAAAATTGCTACATTCCAGGATGATTATCAAGTGTCAGCACACTAGTGACCACAAAGTGTCTGCAGTTTGATTAATGCAGGGGCCAATGACATGACTATGAACATTGCCCCCTCCTCACTTGAGCACCTAGCGTTCAAACACTACATAGCTTAGTTTGCTGATAATAACTAAATCTCGGGGAAGATCTTTTAGTACAAGGGTGGAATTCTCTCAAAAGGAATATGCCATTTGTTGCTAGAAATTGGACCCGGGGGCCGCCGCGAAGCCGGGGAAGGAGGAGCTTCGGCGCCTGAGAGGGCAGACGGCGGGGCGCCGGCCGGCCGCGTCCTCCGCTGGGGAGTGGAAGAGAGCAAAAAGGGGTGGTGCGTCCAGTCCTGTCCTGTCCTGCAAAAAAGCCGGTGGCCGGGCTCCCCGGCGCCGGCCCTCCGATGCTTAAGTCAGAGGGGGAGTATGTGGAGAGAGCAAGCAGGAGAGCATTTGGATAAGATAAAGAGGATGATGTCCTCCATTGTGTCTGTGCTGTTTGCTTCTTTTTACCCGGTCCAGGAGGGTTCTGTCCCGGGCCCCCTCCTCTCCTTTTCCCCCCAGGTTTCCTTTTATAGAAGGATTTTTGTTACCTGGGAGGTGACAGGAGGTTTGTCCTCTTTTGTAATAATTGGGCACGATTTGGCCCATTAATGGTGTAGTGGAGAACGGGACCGAATCGGACCGGAATCAGGGAGTTGTCACGGTCGATCGGACCTGTTGGAGTGGTTGAACCGCCGGCCGTGGTGGGCCTGGGGTCCGTGGATGGTAAGTGCATTTATTACCGAATGAACCGGCGGTCAGGGAGAGCCATACGCTCTGATGGTTCAGTGATCCGGAGATCGTCTTGGGCCGTGCTCATTAAATGACTGAGTGCATCGGAGACTTGAGGGAGTCTCATGCATTAATGGCAGGTCGTGCCGAATACCTGCGGAGATCTTATGCCTTGATGGCTTGGAGATAGTGGCAGATTGTAGTAGAGTCGCGTGTATAGCCGCCAGGCCTTTCGAGAAAGTTAGGCGGGGAGGAGTATTAGTGAAGGCATCGGCTCGGCAAGGGTGCCGAGCCGAGCCGGTCGCCCATAGGGGCGCCCTGTGGCGGGGTTGCTTCGAGTACCCCTGGTCGGCGCCCTTTGGGCGAACACCTTCTAGCCGAGCGCCTCTATTTGGCTATTTTGATTGGGCGCCTCTTGGCGCTCTCTCTGGTCGGCGCCCTTTAGTCGAGCGTCTTCCTGGTCGGCATTCTTTGGCCGAGCATCCTCCTGGTCGGCGCTCTTTGGCCGAGCGCCTTTCCGGTCGGCGCTCTCTAGCCGAGCGCCTCCGTGGCGGTATGACTTGGGGTTTTTCCCCCAACACCATTGGTATTTATACAGGAATTCTGTGCTTTGACAAGCTTGGCTAAATAGGAGGAGGTGCGGCACTCAGGATTTGTGCAGAAGCAAGCCTTTCCCAATGCTGTAGTCCACAAGCCTATGGCATTGACCTAAAGCTAAAAGCACTAGGACTCGATCCTTAGGATAAAGAGAAATTAATTTGGGGAGCTTCCTTTCCTCAATATCTTTTGAAACTCGAGCCGAGAACGGACTAGAATTACCTATATCTACCTATTTATTTTGCATATAGTCTATTAAACATTCCATAGTTATTGAAAAATCACCTAGCTTTGCTCACCCAAAATGGTTAGCCGGAAGTTATTATTTGGGTTCCTTGATCCTGTATAAATGTCCAAGATCTACCCAGCGAATAACCAATATGGGACTAAACACACGCCCGCACGGGTCCTCACATACTCCCTCCGTTCAAGCCCTGACGTCCTCGTCAGGCTAAGGGTTCAAATCCTTTCAAATTTAATCACAAACACCACGATCGGCTCATGGTTAGCCCCAATTGATCTGTGCTGCAGTGTCTCCTAGTCCATATAGATTATGGGCTGGGTCCGCTCTGATACCAAATGTCACGCCTCCGCCTCCGCGGAGCACGTGAGGCACCCAGTGCCCACGTGGGGGGGAAACACGGGGCTCCCCTGCCATATATTATCCAGTTCCGGAGCTTTACGCAAGCGTCCTTCACCCCTCCCCGGTTTTGTCTGCAGGATTTGGAGACACTCGCCTCATATGCCCAGGCTCTGGAACAAGTCTTTCCGATGTGGGACTATTAGGTCTCACACCCTTCCCATCATCGGATAAAAGTCGTCCTCAGCTCTGATACCATTTGTCACAACCAGGACCTCACCCAAAATGGCTAGCCGGAAGTTATTATTTGGGTTCCTTAATCTTGTATAAATACCCAAGATCTACCCAGCGAATAATCGATATGGGACTAAACACATGCCCGCACGGGTCCTCACATAACAGTCAAATAAGGGCACATTTTTCGGATTATTACTTCTCTAGAATATTCTTTTTCTTTAGTAATCCACTTGCCAAACAAAAAGAAACAAACAAACAAACGTTGTAGTTAATATACTTAATGTTCGCAATCATCATCACCTGAGCTAACCGGTGTTCGAGCACGGCGACACGGTGCAACACCGATCCTTTTGGCACGGGCTTCTTCCGCCGCCAAATCCAGCGGCACGTACCACCTCTGCGGCGGAGAGACAACGCCGTCGCTCCTCCGCGACAGACTCTTCTTTCTTTCTAAATACTCCATCTGAGATTGTTGCGTCCAGAACAAGATAATAACAATATGTAAATCATGATAAATCCCACAGATAGATACCAAAGATACAAAAGAAAGTGTTTATTAGAGAAAAGCACGGCTAAAACCTTACCAAGTTATCAAGGCGATCCAACCTCGGCAGCAGCAGCGGCACGTGACATCTCCCATGCCATCCTTCTTCAAGCGCCATGGCTTCCTTCTTCAGAAGACGCCGGCTCCTAAAAGGCGTTTCTCTCTCTCTCCGCTGCCTTCCAAGTTCTCGCGGTCTAACTGTCCCGTTACAACGACGTACCCAAAAAAGCAACGCCATATTACCGTTGTTGTACCACGGAGCGTCGACCCGATACGTAAGACTTATCCGATGCGGGTAAGGGCGACAGGTGCCAATTTCGGATTGGATCGAGCAAGAAAAAATAATATGGAAAATCTTAACCTATATCCGACCCGACCGGTCAATTTGTATCATCCAATTGATTCAATCTAATTACTTTTGCAAGATTCAATATCTGATACACCTAGCCTAATCTATCAAATTAAGTACTAGTCAAGATTTTTATGAGTTAATACAATCTTTAACCATCTTAATGGGTGACTAATCCCAAGATTAGCAGAAATGGTGGATCACACGGGTCCATGATAAAATGCTAGATGCATATGGAAAGAATTATAATAATATGCAGCTTTAGCATGTGCATATAGTTTTACATCTATCCCAAAAAAACACACACACAAAAAAAGAACAAAATATTGACAAATAAATTTGTATTATACTAAAGATAATGTTATCGACCACCTTTTTAAGGCATTGTTGCCGATGTCTTTAATAATTCAAAAACTTATTAAATTTGGAAGATAAAATTAGGAAAAAGTGTTGATGCCACGTGAACTAATATCTTAGGACAAATTTATTGTAGGAATAAATTGACAACTCAGTTAGGATAAATATCTTTATTTCTCAATTTTGACATTTTGTCACACCAAAAATATTTTCTCAGTTTGTTTACCAAATAAATATTAAAGTTTTACAGCACTTTAGAAATGTAGTTTGTAAACAGCAAATAGCATTTTATAAAAGCTCTACTTCAAAAAGTCTTACTTTCAAAAGCTCAACCGCCAAAAGCTTTGCCAAACGGGGCCTAAGATCATTTTAACAATACAAGTGGTCACTGCAAGGATTCGGTGGCTTGAGTATTCCATCTCTGGTGTCATCCACATAATGCAGTAAATCGGTGCAGTGGTTCATTTCGTATAGTGGATTTAGTTATTAAAACAAAATAATAGAAATAAATTATTGTTTTCTGTTGTTAGTTCTTTTTCCTTTTTTTTTCAAAATAAAATGTAGACGGATCATTTTGAACTTACATTGAAATATTATATTAGATATTCTTCTTTCTCATTCTATATATTAATAGACTTTATTTCAAAATCCAAACCAGGTCCATAGGCCGCAAACACTTACTAAAGCCGGTCTTGATCTCGAATTGGCTTGGCCGGTCCAAGCCGTACCACTACGGGGACGAGGGCAAAAGCGGAGAGAAAGAAGTGCCAGACCGGTACCTAAGATCTCCGCCGTACATCGGATCATGATTTTTTTTTTTTTTTTGGTCAAAAGATAGGAGGGGAGGGGGAGGGATCAGCCCACCCACGTAGCAGCCCCATTACTGGGCCCTCCATTCACTAGAAAATGTTCGATACAGGTCGCAGGTTTTCGCGTGCCTTTTTCGACCCGTAGGCTCACTGCCTCATATGTGGGTACGTCATCTTAGCGCCACCTCAGTACAGATGGAAGGAAAGTATATCTGCTAGCGAGCCGTCCGGGCATGGGACATTCGGTTCGGATCATGATTTTTGAGGCTTCATCTGCGACATGAGAAACCCAGCGAAGGAAAAAAGGTAGAGCGTACAATCGCGGGCTCTCTTGTGGGCTGGGGGGATGGGAAAGGAGGGAAAAGGAATTGTGACTTTTGGGGAGGACGGACTTGCTCTCGCAGTATGGATCCAGAAAAAGAATCCACGCTGAGGACAGAAGTCTTCCCGATCGTCTAGATGGGAAATGGCCTTGATATCACAACTTGGCATGATTCTGTTAAAACTTAATGGAGTTTTTGTGAATATGATATCGTTTGCAAGTTTTCACCCTTTTTTTTTTTTGTTGATACATTGTTTGTAAATTTTTATTGATCGATGATTGTTTTTATAGGTTGTTTATAGGAATCAGTTTTGTTAATATAATTTTAAAAATTACATAACAACTTATATCAGCCTAAATTATTTTTTTATCTATTAATATTATTTTTTTATTAGTATGATTCTATATAGATAAGTATTATTATTTTTATTAATATGATATTATACTAGCTTATATTATTTTTTTCTTTATTCAAGTATATATATAACGTACTAAATAGTATGAAAAAAAAATAAAATTATTATTTTTTTTTTGTTTTTCGCTCTTTCTACAAATATTTAAAACAAGTTCTTCGAGGAGATCGGAGCTTCCCAAAGAACCAGCACGAAGGAAAAAGAAGCGGCGTCTCGTTGGAGAAGCTCAAGGGTGCATACCCATGGTCTCAGTTCATCCATAAATTAAAAAGGTAGTGCAATTATCTCTGTTCACTCCTCCCTACACGTCCAGATTTTGTTTTCTAAGCACACGTATCTCGCTTGAATCCTTTCTCTTTGCCGGAGACACAGGGCTCGTTTGGTTCGCAGAAAAAGGAGGGAGAAAAGTATGGTCAACGGAAAAGTAATGAAATGCCTCTTATTTGGTTGGAGTTTTCAAAGGAAAGAGATAGAAAAGTTGTATTCCCATGGGAATATGATTCCCACATTTCATGGAAAAGTCTTTCCCATAAAGAAACATGGGAAAGTTACTTTCCCATGAGGTGGGAATCACTTCTTTTTTATTTTTTCCCAAAAAGACCCTTCAGCATTAAAGAAACATTAAAGATCTAATTTTTATTAAGGGCATAATAGAAATTATACATAACTATCCTAAGAAATTGGATGGTCAACCAAACATAAATACTTTGGAAATTTGTCACTTTCTCATCGTTAACCAAACATGCCAAAAGTACTTTCCTAGGTATCCTCTTCCTAGGAATCTGATTCCCAGGAATCATATTCCTAGGAGGAAAAATACTTCCGCGAATCAAACGAGCCCACAAAAGTGAGAACACCGGGTAAAAATATCTTCATCAAATTTTATTTTATGACACCTCCTAAGATAAACCCCTCTAATCAGATGGGAATCATAAGTTTCCATCCTTCCATATACATCATCATCAACAAAAAATTTCTTCGTTTTCCATGAACCGGCATATTTGTATCGGTCGTCTGTAACAAGAATTTTTTAATGTTATTGTTACGGGGGAACTCAGCCACTATGCCCCACGTGACCGACACGCGCGCCCAAGAAGACTACAGCGGCCCCTTGATCCAGTAACCCGACCCCGAGTCGGATATCTTCGGCTTCGCAGCCCGACCCCGAGTCGGCTGCCCCTTGATCCAGCAATCCGACCCCGAGTCGGATATCTCCGGCTTCGCAGCCCGACCCCGAGTCGGCTGCCCCTTGATCCAGCAATCCGACCCCGAGTCGGATATCTCCGGCTTCGCAGCCCGACCCCGAGTCGGCTGCCCCTTGATCCAGCAATCCGATCCCGAGTCGGCAACCTCTCGACAACGACAGGCTGTTCCCCTGAAGCACGCCACGACCCTCTGTCCCTGCAACGGTCGTATCCGGCGCTGCTCCACGATCTCCTGTAACAGCCGTACAAGGCGGAGCTCCACTACACCCTGTCACGGCCGTACCCAGCGCTGCCCCACGACGCCCTGTAACGGCCATGTCAGTGGCAACTCCATCGTGCCACACGATGACCAACCCCCCCGAAGGACCCCCCAGCCTGGTATATATGCTGCGGGGGGGAGAAGGGGGGAGGTAAGCAAGAACTTCCAGAGCATTCTCCTACTACCTGCAATTATCTCTCCTTCTCCTCCAATCTCCTCTGACTTGATCGTCGGAGGGCCCCCACTACCCCAGTGGTGGTGCGAGGCTTGCTTGCAGGTTTCCCGGTGGAAGGTGGAGCACAATCAACATCAACCAAGGCAGCTCAGACGGAATCCCGTTCACACCGCTGTGCCAATCGTTCTCGGTTTGGACCACCAGCAACAGTTGGCGCTAGAGGAAGGGCCCGAATCTTAGAGCGATCGTAATGGCACGGCGAGGTGGTCGTGGAGCTTCCAATGCCTCCGGTCGCGGGGCCTCTCGCGCCTCCGGCCGGGAGGCCGCTGCGTCTCCAACACATTCTCAACAACACTCCACCGTTCCACCCCCGATTCAGATGGTCGAAGCCGCTCAGTTCGACCAGTTAGCCCAGCAGGTCCGCACCCTCGCGGAGGCGGTGCAGAACCTGCAGGGTGTGATGTCTCGGGCGCCGCAGCGGGCCCAGGAGCCGCTGCTCCCTAAGCGCTCACCTGTCCTCCTTAACCCGCGCTCCTTCCTCTCCCATGGGGAGGAGCGCCGGCGCGAGGAAGATTCTCGAGCACGGTCCATTCTGCCGGGACCGTCCCATCGAAGCTGCGCGGGGTACAAGAGGCGGGCCCGGGCGCGTTCCCAAACCCCCCAGTCCTCAAGGAACCCGCGCTCCAGTCGGTCCCCCTCTCGGTGCTCCTTGTCTCCCACCCATCGGTCGCGCTCCCTGGACCGGCGGGTGGACGATCTCCACCGACAACTCCAGGTCCTGAAGGGCCACTCTAAAGATCCCTTCGCCGACTTGGAGATCTCCTCCCAACCGGCGCTTGCCTCGAGGATCCTGCGGACCCCGAATCCGCCGGGGTTTAAAATGCCGGCGATCGAGCCCTATGACGGGGCGGCGGACCCGCGGGATCACGTCGAGAGTTTCAGGACCCTTATGCTCCTCCACGGAGCATCAGGTCCTCTCCTCTGCAAGGCTTTCCCGGCGACCCTCCGTGGCCCGGCAAGGGCGTGGTTCGCCGGCTTGGAGGCTAACTCGATCCAATCCTTCGATCAGTTTACCCGCCTCTTCATCACCCATTTCGCCGTCAGTAGCCGGCGGCGACTGGTCTCCGACTCCCTCTTTGATGTCCGGCAAAACGAGGGAGAAAGCTTGCGGGATTATCTTACCCGCTTCAACAAGGCTACGTTGGAAGTCCGGAACCTGAGCCAGGAGGTGGCTCTTTCAGCCCTGAAGCGTGGCTTCCGAAAGGGCAGACTCACCTTCTCCTTGGACAAACGCCTGCCGCGGAGCTTCCCGGAGCTGTTGTCCCGGGCGAACCAGTATGCGGACGCCGAGGAGGCGGCCGCCCACCGGAGCAAAGAGGCCGCCGAGATCCCTCCAAAGCTCGGGAAGAAAAGGCGAAAAGAGGCACGCCAGGGGAGGAGCCCGACGCCTCAACGTCGGCGCAGAAGCCCGTCGCCGGCGAGGAACCACGGCGCCCTACGCCCTCGTTCTCCGCCCCGACGTTTCAACCGGTACGCTCCTCTCCTGACTCCCCGGGCCCAGATCCTCATGGAAATCAAGGGGCGAGAGGACCTCCCGGTCCCGAGACAGATGAAGAAGATCCCTGGGAGGAGGCCCTCTCGGGCGTACTGTGAGTACCACCGGGACCACGGCCACGACACCGAAGACTGCTTCCAGCTTCGGGACGAGATCGAGGCTCTCATCCGCCGAGGGCGTCTCGGTCGATACGTGAACGACCGACGTCCCCCCGCAGACTCGCGTCCGGCCGACCCGGCCCCTCCGGAGCCTCGGGAGCAGAATCGACCCGTCGCGGGCGTGATCCATACTATCACTGGGGGCTGCCCCCGGCCCGAGAGGAACGCGGGGGGCTCGACTGAAGCATCAAGGGCAGCCGTCGCAAAGAGGCAGAGGGTCGGTAATGTAATCACTTTTTGTGATGAAGATGTAAAGGGGGTTCAGACCCCCCACGACGACGCCATGGTGATCTCCCTCACTATGGCAAACTATGATGTAAGGCGTGTTCTTGTGGATAGTGGAAGCTCAGCTGATAATTTGTTTTACGAGGCCTTCCAAAAGATGAGCTTGTCCAGACAATTGTTGCACAAAACATCCACCCCCCTCATAGGATTCACTGGAGACGCTGTCTCGGCCGAAGGTGTCGTTGAGCTGCCTGTGACTGCGGGCGTTGCACCCGCAGAGGCCACGGTGCGGCTCGGGTTCTTGGTCGTCCGTGTTCCCTCGGCCTACAACGCTATCCTCGGACGACCCGGACTGAACGCCCTTCGCGCGGTGGTCTCAACGTACCACTTGCTCATGCGGTTCCCCACGGCGGCCGGGATTGGAGAGGTCCGAGATGACCAACCGACCGCAAGGCAATGTTTCTTAGCAACTCTCAAAGGGAAGAAGCCCGTAGAAGCCTTAAGCGTCGAGTCCCTCGACGCCAGAGACGAGGTGGCCTTGCGGCACGGGGAGCCGGCCGAAGGTGTGATCGAAGTTCCCCTCGAGGAAGGTCGCCCGGACCGGACGGTCCGGGTCGGCACCAATCTCGACCCGGGAGCTCGGGCTCGGTTGGTGGAATTCCTCCGAGCCAACGCCGATGTATTTGCCTGGTCGGCGGCCGATGTACCTGGGATCGACCCGGAGGTCATTTCTCACGCCCTCAACGTCGACCCAACCCACCGACCAGTAAAGCAGAAGAAGAGACACTGTGCCCCGGATCGGATCCGAGTGGTCGACCAGGAGGTAGACAAGCTCTTGGAGGCAGGATTCATAAGGGAGGTCAGCTACCCCGAATGGCTGGCAAATGTCGTACTTGTCCGGAAGGCGAGCGGAAAGTGGAGGATGTGCGTCGACTACACCGACCTGAACAAGGCATGCCCCAAGGATAGCTTTCCGCTTCCGCGGATAGACCAACTGGTCGACGCGACTTCCGGATATCAGCTGCTGTCTTTCATGGACGCCTTCTCCGGCTACAACCAGATAATGATGGCTCCACAGGACGAGGAGAAAACTGCCTTTATAACAGACCGGGGCTGTACTGTTACAAGGTAATGCCCTTCGGTCTGAAGAATGCTGGCGCCACTTACCAGCGCCTCGTCAACAAAATCTTCAAAGGGCAAATCGGCCGGAACATGGAGGTGTACGTGGACGATATGCTGGTGAAGAGCCGCCATGCAGACCAGCACATCGCGGATCTGGAGGAGACTTTTGCCACCCTGCGGAAGTTTCGCATGAAGCTGAACCCAGCGAAGTGCGCCTCTGGCACTTCGGCCGGAAGGTTCCTCGGTTTCATTGTCAACCAGCGGGGGATCGAAGCCAACCCTGACAAAATCAAGGCCATCCAAGATATGTCCCCTCCGACCAAAGTGAAGGAGGTTCAGGAGCTCGCTGGGAGGGTCGCCGCGCTCGGACGATTTGTGGCAAAGTCGGCCGAACGCTACCAACCTTTCTTCAAGGTGTTGAAACGCCCGAAAGACTTTCTCTGGACGACCGAATGTCAAGCAGCATTCGACCAGCTCAAGGAATACTTGGCGTCTCCTCCCCTGCTGTCCAAGCCGCAAGAAGGGGAGATGCTCTACCTTTATCTGGCGGTCTCTCCAACCGCAGTCAGTGCGGTACTGGTTCGGGAAGAGGCAAAGTTCCAGAAGCCTGTGTACTACATCAGCCGGGTCTTACGGGATGCCGAGACGCGGTATACGAAGGCTGAAAAGATCGCCTTCGCGCTGCTGACCGCGACCAGGAGGCTTCGCCCCTATTTCCAGGCCCATTCTGTCACCCTCTTGACCGACCAACCGCTGCGGCAGATCCTCAGCAATCCTGAGAATGCAGGACGGCTGGTGAAGTGGGCAGTAGAACTTGGTGAGTTCGACATCCGCTACCAGCCCCGACCCGCTATCAAGGCCTAGGCGCTCGCGGATTTCCTCGCTGAGTGCACGGTGCAGGAGGCGGAACCTAGGTCGCCGGAAACACCTAGCCTCGACCTCCCGATTTGGACGCTTCACACCGATGGGTCGTCGAACCCCGAAGGTGGAGGGGCCGGGCTGGTCCTCACCAGCCCTGATGGAGTGATAGCCGAGTATGCCTTGAGGTTCGGATTTCCAGTGACCAACAACGAGGCGGAGTATGAGGCCCTAGTCACGGGACTCAAACTCACCAAGGAGCTCGGCATCCGGCGCCTGAAGGTCTTCACCGACTCCCAGCTGGTGGTCGGGCAGGTCCGTGGGGAGTTCGAAGCCCGGAACCCGACCATGCAGAATTACGTCCGGAAGGTGCAAGCACTCATTCCCGACCTCGGCAGTGTCGACATCCAGCAGGTCCCAAGAAGTGAAAATGCCAGGGCCGACAGGCTGTCCCGCTTAGTGAGCGCAGACGCGCACAACTTGTCGAGGGCGATCTACCTGGAGACCCTGGATGCCCCGAGCATCGGCGAGGCTGGAGCGGTGATGGCGATTGACCCGGAGCCGTCTTGGATGGACCCGCTTGTCGCCTACCTCGCCGAAGGGATCCTCCCTGAATTATCTTCCCGCGATTTCCTAAGCGTCATTCTCCTTAATTGCATTTTTTGTGCAGGACACTCCGGGTGGCCTGTACCCCTAGGTCCACGTATCTCCGCTCGCGCCCCAAGCCGCATCCGCCTCGAAGAACGCGCGTATCGCGGCCGCTTAACTGACACTCCTCGCAAGCAGCAACTGGCGATCCGATTTCCCAGGTAACCCCTTAATTAGCACTTAATGCCCATCTGGTGTTCCCCAGGCGACGCTTGGAGAGGAGGAGAAATACAATCGCAGCTGGCCATGGAAAAATCCCGTCGGGCGGCGAGCGACAGGCGCACGACCAGCGAGCGGAATTTCCCGAGGCTCGGCCCTTGGATGCCAGGCTAACCCGATGATCATCCCGGGAGCAGACTAGCCTGAAGCCCCGACCGGTCGCCTCGGCTTGCGCCAGCCTTGGCCGACCAACGAGCGGAATTTCCCGAGGCTCGGCCCTTGGATGCCAGGCTAACCCGATGATCATCCCGGGAGCAGACTAGCCTGAAGCCCCGACCGGTCGCCTCGGCTTGCGCCAGCCTTGGCCGACCAACGAGCGGAATTTTCCGAGGCTCGGCCCTTGGATGCCAGGTTAACCCGATGATCATCCCGGGAGCAGACTAGCCTGAAGCCCCGACCGGTCGCCTCGGCTTGCGCCAGCCTTGGCCGACCAACGAGCGGAATTTCTCGAGGCTCGGCCCTTGGATGCCAGGCTAACCCGATGATCATCCCGGGAGCAGACTAGCCTGAAGCCCCGATCGGTCGCCTCGGCTTGCGCCAGCCTTGGCCGACCAACGAGCGAAATTTTCCGAGGCTCGGCCCTTGGATGCCAGGCTAACCCGATGATCATCCCGGGAGCAGACTAGCCTGAAGCCCCGACCGGTCGCCTCGGCTTGCGCCAGCCTTGGCCGACCAACGAGCGAAATTTCCCGAGGCTCGGCCCTTGGATGCCAGGTTAACCCGATGATCATCCCGGGAGCAGACTAGCCTGAAGCCCCGACCGGTCGCCTCGGCTTGCGCCAGCCTTGGCCGACCAACGAGCGGAATTTCCCGAGGCTCGGCCCTTGGATGCCAGGCTAACCCGATGATCATCCCGGGAGCAGACTAGCCTGAAGCCCCGACCGGTCGCCTCGGCTTGTGCCAGCCTTGGCCGACCAACGAGCGGAATTTCCCGAGGCTCGGCCCTTGGATGCTAGGCTAACCCGATGATCATCCCGGGAGCAGACTAGCCTGAAGCCCCGACCGGTCGCCTCGGCTTGCGCCAGCCTTGGCCGACCAACGAGCGGAATTTTCCGAGGCTCGGCCCTTAGATGCCAGGCTAACCCGATGATCATCCCGGGAGCAGACTAGCCTGAAGCCCCGACCGGTCGCCTCGGCTTGCGCCAGCCTTGGCCGACCAACGAGCGGAATTTCCCGAGGCTCGGCCCTTAGATGCCAGGCTAACCCGATGATCATCCCGGGAGCAGACTAGCCTGAAGCCCCGACCGGTCGCCTCGGCTTGCGCCAGCCTTGGCCGACCAACGAGCGGAATTTCCCGAGGCTCGGCCCTTGGATGCCAGGCTAACCCGATGATCATCCCGGGAGCAGACTAGCCTGAAGCCACGACCGGTCGCCTCGGCTTGCGCCAGCCTCGGCCGACCAACGAGCGGAATTTCCTGAAGGCCTAACCCTCGGATGCCTGGCTTAGCGCCGGAAGAATTTCCTAAGGCCTAACCCTCGGATGCCTGGCTTAGCGCCGAAAGAATTTTCTGGGGCCTAACCCTCGGATGCCTGGCTTAGCGCCGGAAGAATTTCCTGGGGCCTAACCCTCGGATGCCTGGCTTAGCGCCGGAAGAATTTCCTGGGGCCTAACCCTCGGATGCCTGGCTTAGCGCCGGAAGAATTTCCTGAGGCCTAACCCTCGGATGCCTGGCTTAGCGCCGGAAGAATTTCCTGAGGCCTAACCCTCGGATGCCTGGCTTAGCGCCGGAAGAATTTCCTGAGGCCTAACCCTCGGATGCCTGGCCTAGCGCCGGAAGAATTTCAAGAGTCGGGAGTCAGCGAGACGCTACCAAGAGTTAAAAAGAAGGACGAAAGTGAAATGAGGAAACTCTATTTGCATTAACTTTTATTGTTTCAGGGCTGAGACCCATACAACTTGACAAAACGCCAACACACAAAGAAAAGAACAAAATACAGAAGGTCAGCTTGGAGGAACCCCCGGGTCGAGAACGTCGGGCACGTCCGTAGGGGGTAGGGAGACGGTTGGAGAAGCAGCAGGCAATGGCGCCGGAGGGGAGTCGAGAAGGGAGATCCCACTCAGGTCAATTTCGGGGTACTTAGCCGACACCCTTGCCAGGCCTTCCTCGAAGCCTAAGACAAAGGAGTCGGACCCCGCGTCCGACATATCACGGACGAACTCGTCGGACTGACGATAGGCCTGTACCGCCTCCGACATATCACGGGTGAACTCGGCGGACTGACGATAAGCCTGTACCGCCTGACGCCCGATCTCCGCACTCTTCTCGGCCAGCGTCGCTTCTGCTCGCTCCATAATCTGAGCTTTTGCCTCCAAGACCTTCGCCACAATCCGGTCATCCGCCTCGGAAGAGACCCTCAACAGATCAGCCTGGGCCTCCTTGTGCTTCGCCTCGGCAGCGATGCGAGCAGCCTCAGCCTCCTCCAGGCGCGAATGAAGCTCCTGGTCGCTCGCGCGGGACTTCTCCAAAGCCGACTCCAATTCGCCCAGCTTGGCTTGAAGAGACCGGGTCCGGTTGCGGGCGTTGTCGGCTGACCGCTGGGCCTTCTCCCACCTCTCCCGGTAGTCGGCAGCCTTCCGGGACTGCTTCTCGGCCCGCTCCTCCGCCTTCTTGATCTCGCCCTCGAGACCTGAGGCAACCTTGAGTTGCTCCCGAGCCTCCAACAGTTGCTTCTCGAGGGTGGCGAAGCCGAGTGCCCGCTCTTCGGCTACCTGGAGCCTCGTCTCGAGGTCCCTGGTCGTCCTCCCCGCCGCAGCCTGACCTCCCTCTTCTGTTGCCTTCAGTTGGCTCTCGGCCCTCGCCAGAAGCCTCGCCTGTTCCTCGTAGCACTCCTCCAGGCGGATCATGTACTGGGCGAGCTAAGAGATAGGAAAACCGAGGGCGTCAGGCGGGGATCAACAGAGCCTATAAATGATGAAAGCGACCGAAAGAACACTCACCGACATGAGACAGACGCAGCTGGCAGCCCCAACGTCAGGGACCCTCATCTCCCGGACCTGCCTGCGGTCCTTCTCCAGCAGTACCGTCTCGATGAGGTTTCGGGCGCCGGCGAAAGTGAAGGCCGACCCCGACTTCTCCCCGGAGTCGGACGGTGGTTCCGCAGCCTTACCCTTACCCATCGCCTGGGGAAGAGTCATGCTGACCACGCTCGGGGCGGGGGTCGCCCCTGGAATTGACAGGGTCCTGCTCGGCCGGGGCCTCGGCGCGTCCCTCCTCGTATCATCCGGAGCCGACCGAGTCGAAGGCTGGGCTGGGGACTGATCACGTCCGACCCGTCCATCTTGGGCGCGCCCGGGTGATGCCTCCGGAGAAACGGTAGTCTCGGCATCGGAGGGCTGATACAACGTCAACTCCCGGTCCGCGCCCGCGGCGTCCCCCTGATCGGTGGGTCCGGACCCGTCTGTCGGCGTCGGAGTCGCCTGCCGGCGGGACTTCTTCGCCGGTAGAGCCCCGCTCGGAGGAGCTCGTTTCCTCCTCCGGACTGCTTCCAGTAGGGACGTCCTACCAACAGCCGTTGCCTTGTCCGACCGCATGACGTCGTCGATCTCTGCAAAAAGGACGAGGTGGTCGGAGGTTGAGAAACTGAAGGAAAGAACGAAACGAAAGAGGAGAAAAGAGCTAAAAAAGAAATGGTGGCGGGCTCACGGTCAGTGGGGACCGAGCTCAGACCGACGTTTACCAAGGTATCCTCGGAAATAAGGCGACACACCGGGGGGAGCCGACCCTCGGCAACCAACTCCTTCAAGACGGCGACGCCGTTGGATTCCTCCCTCGACAACCTCGATAGGCCAATCGGGGACTTCATCGGCGTCTCCCAGGTTGCCCTGATTCCCCAAGAGGGATCTGCGTCAACGAAAAAGAAGCGCTCCTTCCAGCCGTGAATGGAGGTGGGAGCCTCCTTGACGAGGCCGCACCCTCGCCGCGCCGCAAAGCACCACCACCCTTTATCCTGGGGGTGGCCACTCAGGCCGTAGCATTCCCAAAAGACATTCAGGGTGGCGGGAACCTCGTGCATGCGGCAGAGAACCTGAAAGGCTGTCAAGGCGCGCCATGAGTTCGGCACCAGCTGCGTCGGCGCCACTCTCAAACCCCGAAGCACCTGAACGACTAAGTCCGAGGGGGGAAAGCGGAACCCGGCCTGAAGAATGCCCTCATTGATGGCAACCTTCCCTGGAGGAGGATGGGACATCCTCCCCTCAGGCCCCGGGAGTGTAACATTGCAGGCCTCGGGAAGGTGGTATCGAGCCACGAACCTATCTAGGTCTTCGGCGGCCAACTCCGACTTAATGCGGTCTGCTCTCACTTCGCCCATCCCTAATGGCCAGTGAATCTACGGTCAGGACAGGGTCGAAAAGGGGGAAAAGACCGGAACGACTGGAGTACACTAATACAAAAGGAGAGTATGGAGAGCCCTAAATTAAAGAATGGAGCAACTCACCGGAAGAGAAGGAAGAACAGCTCCGAGAGCGTCAAAGGAGGAGCAAGCGAACAGTCCGACGGCGATGACGGCAGAGCAAAGGAGAAACTCGAAGATGTCTGTAAGGAGAAAGGCGGACGGAGGAGGACCCCCGGTTAAATAGGCGGAAAGGTGGGTGACGCCCCGGTAACGCCAGAGGACGCCTGGCTGCCGAAGGGTCGCTCGCGCCCCAAAGGCGAATCGACGCCATTAAGGAAGGATGTCCGCCGAAATCCTCAGACTGCCAGGTCAGCAACAACCGCCATACGCCATAAAGAAGACGGGGAGCTCGAAGCGCGCGCGCCTCTCCGAGGGATGGCGGCAATCTCGAAGCATCACTTCCTTCACCCGTTCCCCTCCTGGTTCCAGGCACGGAAGTGGGGGGCTACTGTTACGGGGGAACTCAGCCACCATGCCCCACGTGACCGACACGCGCGCCCAAGAAGACTACAGCGGCCCCTTGATCCAGTAACCCGACCCCGAGTCGGATATCTTCGGCTTCGCAGCCCGACCCCGAGTCGGCTGCCCCTTGATCCAGCAATCCGACCCCGAGTCGGATATCTCCGGCTTCGCAGCCCGACCCCGAGTCGGCTGCTCCTTGATCCAGCAATCCGACCCCGAGTCGGATATCTCCGGCTTCGCAGCCCGACCCCGAGTCGGCTGCCCCTTGATCCAGCAATCCGATCCCGAGTCGGCAACCTCTCGACAACGACAGGCTGTTCCCCTGAAGCACGCCACGACCCTCTGTCCCTGCAACGGTCGTATCCGGCGCTGCTCCACGATCTCCTGTAACAGCCGTACAAGGCGAAGCTCCACTACACCCTGTCACGGCCGTACCCAGCGCTGTCCCACGACGCCCTGTAACGGCCATGTCAGTGGCAACTCCATCGTGCCACACGATGACCAACCCCCCCGAAGGACCCCCCAGCCTGGTATATATGCTGCGGGGGGGAGAAGGGGGGAGGTAAGCAAGAACTTCCAGAGCATTCTCCTACTACCTGCAATTATCTCTCCTTCTCCTCCAATCTCCTCTGACTTGATCGTCGGAGGGCTCCCACTACCCCAGTGGTGGTGCGAGGCTTGCTTGCAGGTTTCCCGGTGGAAGGTGGAGCACAATCAACATCAACCAAGGCAGCTCAGACGGAATCCCGTTCACACCGCTGTGCCAATCGTTCTCGGTTTGGACCACCAGCAACAGTTATAATTTTTAGATAAATTTTGTGATTCCTTAATCTAAAAGGTTTTGGAAGATATATAATAATTAAAGTCATTAAAAGAATATGAAGTAATAGATACAATTAAATGCACATTTTAAATTTAACTATTCTGAAATATTAAAAGAATGGAATAAAGTATATTTGTTTTTATTTTTTGTTAAAGGGAAAATAATATGCACAATTATTAATAAACTTTTAGTTTAATTCTTGCTCTTTAAATCAGGTGGATGCACATTCTAAGCTACTTTTAACCGTAGCATAAATATAAAATTACCACAAATTGTCTATTTCGAAAAATGCGCGAAAAGTTACTACGTAATCCATAAAAATATGTAGGACTCATAGTACTAATTGTTAACTTTTAATTATTTTAATACTAAGGTTTTGAAAATATCCAAAAAAATAAAATGAAATATATGTGTTTTTATAATTATTCTATTAAAGAGTGAAATTTGATTTTTTAAAATATTTTAAGATGGTCGAAAAAATTTCAAATGTAATCAATATAAGTAAAATAAATCATCATAAAAAAGTATTACTGGTTTTGATTGAGAGGGTTGCATTTAAATTAATGATCAAGGGGTTGAGTTAGCTCTCAAAATGTATAATTTTTTACAATGCATTTAGAAAATTAGGTTTTCACGAGCACCACCTAGTTCATAATAACAATTTAATGGTGTCGTGCAATATAGGTGATTGCTAGAGGTAAATATGTAAGTAGGAATGGTAGTATAAGTACATATGTAAATTGTAACTTTGTAACAGCATATATGTAAATATTTCCTTGATGGATGAACATAAAATAGGATAAAGAATATGGAATTAACTAATTGAGATTACCAAATACCAACTGTTTATAGACATTGATTTTAAATTTTATTAATCAATCAAGATACTAGAATAGTAAATATTAAGAATAAAATGGAAACCTTGGCTTGGGGTGCGCAAGCTCGCATGCCACGTTGCCACCGGAGTTGGAAACAGCGGCCGCCGCGCCTAGGGCGCCCAAAGGGTGGGTTTTCAAATTAAATAAAATCCTCTCTGCCTCCACCTCTTCCCCCTTCCCTGTAACTGTGTACATAAAACAAAAACCCACAGCCTCTGCAAGATTTTTATTTTTCTTCTTTCCTTCCGGCATGTGCAGCAGAGAGAAGCGGGTGGTGATCGAAATCTCGTCTTCCTCCGATGAAGAAACCAACAAGAATAGGAGAGAAGCGGAGGAGAGGAGGAGGTATTCGGATGTGGAGGTGAAGACAGGGGAGGAGAAGTGGAGGGAAGAGGAGGACTGCTGCATTCTTCCCTTCGACCCCTTCGCCGCCGATCGCAAACAGAAGCTTTCGCTCCCCGCCCTGCAGCACCAGCTCGATGACCTCTCCGTCGTCGCCGAACGAGGCCAGGTGTTCCTTCCTCCCCTCCCTTTCCTTTTGTTTTTAATTCTCCCTTTTATTTCTCGTCTCTCCCTTATTCTTCCGGAGAAAGATATTTTGGTTAATGCGGCATTCAAAAAGATATTCTTGTTTTCCTTGATTTATTTACATCCCATTTATTTCTAGAATTATTCGTGCGTCGGCGGTGCGAGATTTAGAAATTCCATATAGTGACGGATTTGCGCTCGGTTTCTTGGAATTGCCTTGATTCGTACTGTGGCCTGTCACCTATTTCACCACCTCTGGTTGGCTTCATTTAGTCTCAAGATTCTAGCACTATAGGAGACTGAATTATTTTCTTCCTTTTACTCCTTTGATTTGATTTAGGGTTAATTGCAAGAATGGAGAAGACTACACTTATTTCACCCAATTGGTCTGAAGCCACCAGGAAAATTGCAAAACCTCGTGCAAGATCTTTTTAGAATAATGTCTAATAGATTGAAGCTGCGTACATGCTGTATGGTAAGGAAATCATCTTTTTCTCATGTCTGAGGAACGAACAAGACTAATCTTATGCCCTCGGTATGAAACATGGTGCATTCCATATAGTATCCCATTTTGCTATAAATTGTTTGTAATACACAGTTGCCTCTGCTTGTGTGGATCCTGTCTGATCTTGTTGGTAGGGCCCACGCATACCATCAAAGTTACATGATGCATGAATTTCTACAGACCTGTAGACATAGTCGATGCTGCATCTCTTATCATTATAGGCAGCTGCACAAAACTGCCGTAGATGCAGAAAGAGATGATCAAAATTATTGACAATATTCCTTGCACTAGTTATACACATTAATTGATAAGGTCAAACGTGATTGTCTTAATTGGGGGAAGAGGATTCATCTCTGATTGTTATCTGTGGATGCAGGTTGCTTGCAGAGATTATCCCCATTCGCGGCATCTGTGTGCTGAATATCCCTTTAGCAAGACAACCCATGAAAGCTGCTGTTTTAAGGTATTAATTTTTTATATGAATTGTTTACTTCCCTCACATTCGAGGCATTTGGTTTAGAATATTTTTTTATAGTCAGACAAGTTCAATTCCTTGCAGAGGAATTATTGAATAGGATGTAATTGAAGGAGATAGCAAAAATCCATTTAGTTCAGAAATAATTTTTGCAGTATGGACTTTGTATATGGTGTTTTTAATTGTTTATTATGTTTCTGATGGAAGCAGTACTTTGAACACCCTCATAAGAGCCTCCGAAAGTTACTAACCTCTGGGTGTGTCATGAATGTAACAGAATAAGCCCTTTATTTGAGGAAATTGAAAAGAGATTGCATACTTCCATCCTTATAGATCAATAGATCCAGCCATTCTTTTTAGTTGAGAATGAAAAGAGCTATCTGCACTTAAAATCTGACTGATTCACTAACAGAACCATTTTTATTGTCTAGGTGATCTTCAATAGGAATGAAGGTCATGTTTTTGCTAGATTGTAGAGGTTTTTCCACCCAGAATTTTCATTGGTAGGAAAAAAGATATGCATATGTATTTCTAAATTTGTACTAGTGTACGATTGCTCTTGAATTAAAAGGGGAAAGATTACCAACTTATTTCATTCCTAATGTCTTATAGATTTCATTTGGTTGTCATATAGGAGTGAATAAAAATATCGAAATGAATTTAAAAAGATCATTTTTCTCAAAAGAAATGTGACAAATGCTTGATTGCAAAATTATTTTGATTATTTCAAACATCAAAATGCATAAGTTACATGAAATTGAATGGTGTTTGAATTTTTAGGGATCGGGATGAAATTGTATCCAAAAAAAAAAATTGAACCCAATAGCCTAACCACAAACTCTTTTTGATGAACTCTTGTAAAACATACTGCAATCATACTCATTATGAAAGGACAAATCTAAACCTGACACTGTTTGTGTCATATATGCAACAGCAGAGGTCTGTTCTGCTTTGGGGGGGCTTTGCATCTGCCACATTGTCTATATTTCTTCTACATCATTGAAAGCAAGAGAGGAAACAGGGATTCGATTTGGTCGGAGGGATGAAGGAGGTCACTATTGCAATATCAAGGTTTTGGGGACTTCACTAATACATTTTTGGATTGGATTTTAGTATCCCAAAATTTTTTAAATTGCATAATTGATGGCCTTCATGATCCCCTTTTTCATCTTACGTTATTGGCCTTGTCTTAGTCGTCTCCTCAAATTGATGTAGTTGATGTGGGGAACATGATACAGAGTGGAAATCAGCTTAATCAGGGTCCCAGAAAGTAAGATGGATTAATTGGAAAGCTGCCAGCCCTGCAATCTCAAAGATTTTCGGCATATAGAAAATTCACTTAAGGTGACTTCTGGTATCCTGAAAATCTTGAAATTGCATTATTGGCTGCCTCTTGCATCTTGAAATAAGTTGTAAGCTGATCAGACTCAGCTTGTTATATGGATGGTGCAGTCAAGCTCGAGCTGATCTCCATAACAGTTGTTGAAGTTTGGCTTATTTGTTTACTTGCCTTTTACTAATGACCTTGAATAGGATTGTCATTGATCTGATCCCTAGCTTCTATTAACTTTTGCAAGCTTAAAACTTTGAATGATGTTTTTGCTTGGCTTCTCCTCCCCACACGCACCCCCCCCAACAAATCAAACGAGCTCGTTATTTAGCTGAACACAATATATTCTTGAACAGCTTGTTTCCTTTGCAGCTCAAGCTTAAAACATCGAATGATGTTTTTTGCTTGGCTATTCCCCCTAAAGAAAATGAGCTCAGTCGAGCTCGTTATTCAGCTGAACGCAATCTATTCATGAACAGCTTGTTTCTTTTGCAGTTCCATGTACAGCCCCTCAGGATTTGTGTTCTACCTATTTCTCACCTTCCCTCACCTTTTTTTTCCGTCACTTTGCACAAGCAACAGGCAGAATAATATATCAGAACTGCTCATCTAATTTGTTTATGAATTAATTTTTTTTTAAAAAAGAAAAACTGAGATCTTCGGTTCAGTATGAGCACCCAACACATTTATTCTTTTTTTTTTTGTGCTGATAATTTAGAGCATAAGACTGTGCTTTCTTCCAATCCACCTGAAAATTCACTATATGGTTTCTATAAGTTATTCTAATGGCATCGACTTGTGGCTGTCCTTGAAAACTCTACTTTACAGGACACACTTTCCGATCACTGTTGTTAATGAATGAGGATGGGAATTGAACTCAGGTGTCTTGTATCAACATAGGTTTTACCAGCAAATCCAGTTTGCACCTTCACTTTCCAAACTAGTCTTTTACTCTGTGGTTTTCTTTTTTTCCAAACTAGGCTGTTTAAGAAACTTCCTTTTGTTATCGACTGTGATATTCTTGGCTGCTTTTAACCTCTTCTTTTGTTTTTTGGTTAATTGCAGTGTTATTGCTATGTATGTGATAAAGCTGCTCCCTGCAAGTTTTGGAAGGGGCCAAATGGACACTGCCATGCATCTGATCGAGATAAGTCATGGAAAGAAATGAGGAAATTTAACCGACCAATTAAGCCACGCAAGGTCAAAACTCATTTCTAGTTTCCAAGTTTGTAATCAACTTCATTAAGTTGCAGCACAGGAGAAAGGGACATTTTCTTTTTAAATTATGCGGCCATACTTTTGGTTTCAAAGGATTTTTGTAAGAGCTTTCTGGGGGATAATTATAGCTGGTTTGACCTGTTTTTTGATGGTTCCACCGCACTTGGGCTTCGCATGTGCTACTTTAGCCGAGGCGTATGGGTCATGAAGTGCATTGGATCCTTGTAGAGTTGATATGAAGAACAAGTTTTTTTATTATTATTTATTTTTGAAACATATATAGAGTAGTATGAAGAACAAGTTGAACAAATGTTACCACAGTTTATCTATGTTAAAGTTATGTGGTGCTTATATGATCAATATGGTTTTTTTTTTTCATTTTTTTTATTTGGTTTTTCATAGAAGAAGCCATGGGCAATGAGCTGCAGAAGTCTGACCGTGTCTTGGACTGCTAGGACCAGTGAAACACAATCTGGTCCTAGTATTAAGGCACATGCGGTGCATGTTAAGTGCTTCGTTGGTCCCATGGACAGGGTAATCACTAGAAGGTTATTACATCGACCAGTGAAATGCTGTGCAACTTATCCGACGCCCAATTAGTTCGAAACCAAAGGAGGATCTAATGGATGAGCATGTTCTCATCTATCAGGAAAATATTAATAATGCAGTAAACAAGATTGATTCAATAGAGAAATACTTGATATTTCATTATGATTGTTCCAAGAAGAGATGGGAGAAGTGAAAATGCAAATGCAACCAGTACTTTGTTTTGAAATGTGAACTATTTTAATAGATACACTCCTTTATTACAATACCTAGCACTGTGCTCCATGCGTGCAGCTTGATATATTTCAATCAAGCAATACAACATGATATGGCCAATCTACTTGTAAAGAAATTAATTTCAGAGTAACATCTGCAAGACTGCAACCCACACATAAGACTGAGCATATCTTTGATATTAGCTATTAATTTAGGTATGTAAAAAGAATTAGTTAACAGACAGTAAACGAAATGACAGCAAATAAAATTCTATAGTTCTAGGTAATAGCTCCTAGCAATCAATATATATATATACATATATACATATAATTCTCATATTTCTTCAAGAAAAATTTCATTAGATGCATCTGTCCATCGTATTCTGCTGCAAAAGTTTTCCATCTAAGATCGTTTAGAAAGAAAAATACAATTGACAATCTGTATAATTGTCATCCTAAGTAAAAATTAATAAATTATGTTTTCAAGCTCATAAGTTGAAAGCAGAAACGAAATACAATGTAGATGTAAAGCAAATAACACCTGTGCAAATATTATCCAATAAATTATTCTTAATAGAATAATAGTTATAATGTATTTACTATGAAAGTACTTAGTAACCGTTAATTTAGATCTGTCCATCGTATTCTGCTGCAACAGTTTTCCATCTAAGATCGTTTAGGAAGAAAAATACAATTGACAATCTGTATAATTGTCATCCTAAGTAAAAATTAATAAATTATGTTTTCAAGCTCATAAGTTGAAAGCAGAAACGAAATACAATGTAGATGTAAAGCAAATAACACCTGTGCAAATATTATCCAATAAATTATTTTTAATAGAATAATAGTTATAATGTATTTACTATGAAAGTACTTAGTAACCGTTAATTTTGTGATTCAAAATCAATGATATAGACCATCTAAATTAGAATCACCATTATTAATTATCTATACCATTCGGGGTGCCTAGAAGAAAATTGTTTTAGTAGCCTCTTGCCTGTAAGATGAATGGATATAAAAACAAATGGCACCTATTATATCGGCACACTAGGCTTATTAAAATACATGATAATGTTCCTTAGTTAAAAATTCTCGAATTAGCCATTCCAAAAATAAATAAGTCAGAATTCAAAATTTTTTATGCTTGGAAATAATAAAATATCATAATTGGTTATCTAAACTTGTTTATTTTCTTTCTCAAAGTAAAACTTTATTATCTCGTAGTTGATGCATGTACAGGTTGAAGATCTGTAAACGATATGATATTTTTTATTTTAAAAAGTATATATCCTGATCGACACTGCAGATCACTGATGTAGAAGGCTCATTATTGACAGTAGCGGCACATTTTAATAGCTAAATGAATTTTAGTAAACAATTGTATTTCCTATGTGAAACTAGTTATTTGATGCATTGCATGTGGTGCCATGTTGAACAAGAAAAAGATATATGCTATATGTGATATGTCTGATTGAAGAAATTTTCTACGAGTAGGGTGGTTGTGAAGGATTTGCACTCCAAGGATACTAAAGGCACTATTTAGTATTGCTAAAAAAAACTTTTTTTGTGACTGTAAAATTTTTTTTTAAAAAATAAAATGTCAAATTTTTGGTAACATTAATTGTATAAAAAGTATTTATACAAAAAGAAAAAAAAACTGAAAGCAACAGTAAATTAACACGCTCAAACTGTAATGCAACTGATAAATTTATTGTGCTTTCAGTTTGTTGTCGAGCCATCCGAGCTCAGCCATGTCTAAAGATGTGATGATGGTACGCGTCCGTCTAAGAGTGGTTGTTGAACACCAACCAAGAGGGCTGGCATGCTAAGGATCGCGCACGTGAGCAACACGCGACGGACAACAGAGCCGCGCACGACTTTCAAAGAACGAGTTCGCGGGGACAGGACTGGTCACTGGTTAATGAAACGAGAGCCATAGGAGCAATTAGCGGAATTGTCCAAAGAGCCATGCATGTTCCCTTTGTATCAATGGTTGGCTTACACAGTTTAAATATGACGGTGGGAGAAGTATCTCCTCAGCTGCATCGCTGTTTCTTCACCTTCTATCCTGGTAGTAGGGTTGGCTTAACTATTTCAATATGTTGGAAATTCGAATATTCCAAAATTATTTGCCTATGAATCCATTCATGTTGACCAAACCAGGCCATCGATTGGTCTTGCGTTTGCCGGACAGGCGAGCAATGAGTGGGTCGGCCAACTTTCCCAATGACCGAGAAGAGAGTCAACAAGGATTAGCAAAGTTTATCGTATGTGTCGACTTAACTAGCAAAAACAAAAAAAAGGGGGTCGGCTCTTCCCGGGATCCTCCTAGATTTGTTCCTGATTTTTATACTCTTTGACCGTGGGCCTATCTCTGGGGCTATGTTCAATCTCTTCTCTAATCCCATCCAAGACTCCCTTCTTTTTTATAAAAAAAAATAACAAATGGAGAACACAGAACCTGATGGAAAACAAGAGACGATGTTATCATGTAGCATCTTATGCAGTACACAACTGTGGTAAAATTTTATGGATCAATATGTCTGCGATACCATCTTGGTTTCCTGATATTTTATTTTCTACTTTTGCTAGACGTGTATGTATGTATGTATGTATCTATCTTTCTCTGTGTGTGTGATATATATGTATATATGTATATATATATATATATATATATATATATGTCTATCTGTGTGTGTTAGGACCCGATTTTCTATTGAATTGTGTTTGGGTCCAATATTAGGACCCAAACAAAAAATGGGGTTGGGTCAGGGTCACTTATGATCCAGTCCGATCCGATCCATTTACACCCTTACCTACACTGTGTCACGCTCCCGCCTGCATGAGGTACGTGAGGCACCCAGTGTTCACGTGGGGGCCATATGAGGGGGAGGACATAGGGCTCCCCTGTCAAATATTATTCGGTTCCGAAGCCCACGCGCGCGCAACGCTCAGATTCCTTTCTGGTTTTGTTTTCCACCCAAAATGTGTCTGCAGGATTTGGAGACACCCGCCTCATCTGCCCAGGGCCTGGAACGACTCTAGCCGATGTGGGATCTTTCATTCACCCACCCTCGGACTAGAGCCGTCCTTGGCTCTGATACCAAATATCATGCCCCTGCCTACACGGGGCACGTGAGGCACCCGATGCCCACATAGGGGCCAAATGAGAGAGGAATACGGGGCTCCCCTGCTAAATATTGTCCGATTCTGGGGCCCGCATGCGTGCACACGCGCCGCTCAGACTTCTCTCCTATTTTGTTTTTCACCCAAAACTCGTCTGCAGGATTTCGAGACACCCACCTCAGTTGCCCAGGGTCTGAAATGAGTCTAGCCGATGTGGAATCTTTCATTCACCCACCTTCGGACTAGAGTTGTCCTCGGCTCGGACACCAAATGTCACGTCCCTACCTGCACGGGGCACGTGAGGTACCCGGTGACCACGTGGGGGCCACATGAGGGAGGAATACGGGGCTCCCCTGCTAGATATTGTTCGATTTCGGGGCCCGCATGCATGCACACGCGCCGCTCAGACTTCTCTTCGATTTTATTTTTCACCCAAAACTCGTCTGCAGGATTTGGAGACACCCACCTCATATGCTCAGGGTCTGAAACGAGTCTAGCCGATGTGGAATCTTTCATTAACCCGTCCTCGGGCTAGAGCTATCCTCGGCTTTGATACCAAATGTCATGCCTCCACCTGCGCAGGGCACGTGAGGCACCTAGTGCCCACGTGGGGGCCACATGAGGGCGAGGAGGGATACGAGGCTCTCCTGCCAGATATTGTCCGGTTTCAAGGCCCGCATGCGCGCACACGCGCCGCTCAGACCCCTCTCCGGTTTTGTTTTTCACCCAAAATGTGTCTGCTGGATTTGGAGACACCTGCATCATATGCTCAGGGTCTGGAACGACTCAAGTTGATGTGGGATCTTTCATTTATGTGAGAATCCATGCGGGCATATATTTAATCCAACATCGGTTATTTGTTGGGTTGATCTTGGATACTTATACAGGATAAAGGAATCCAAATAATACCTTCCGGCTAGCCATTTTGGGTGAGGTTCTGAGTTGTTATAAATAGTATCAGAACGGATCCGACCATAACCTATATGAACTAGGGAATACTGTAGCACAAATTCATTGGGACTGACCATGGGCCGATCGTAGTGTTTGTGATTAGATTTGAATGAATTTGAATCCTTAGTCTGACGAGGATGTCAGGGCTTGAACGGAGGGAGTATGTGAGAATCCGTGCGAGCGTGTGTTTAGTCCTACATCGGTAATTTGCTGGATAGATCTTGGGTACTTATATAGGATCAAAGAACCCATATAATACCTTCTGACTAGCTATTTTGGGTAAGGTCCTGAGTTGTTATACACTGTGTACGCCATGTCATCCCTGTACGCAGCATAATTGGTCATTTCTATAGGTCACATTCACCAAGCACTCATTTTGGTGTACTGCTACAAATAAGCTGCTGTGATATATAGGTATGCACGGACATATTGTACACGCCTCCGTGGGAAATAATTTCTCATGGATGATTGGTCATGATATGGACAGAGGTAAGAAATCACAGACCAAGAAAAGACACGTAGAGGTCCTGTAGGATTCTAATTGAAGGGCAGGGTTTATACAGGCTGAATGCTCCAATATATTTGCCCAATTCACGAATTCAATCGAAAATTCAGACCCATTTTATTGCAAGATCACCTAAACAAACCCTAACAGTAACCTATCGGCTACATCGAATAACTTTACAAAACCATGATATCCAACCCAAGCGCCAATGCCTAATTAGACAAGAATAAATGAAAAAAAAACTAAAATGGAAAAATGTCCGTAATGCAATCTCCCTTATTGGCAAGAGCATGGCTTCAAACAACTCCCATCACAACGACTGAGGTAGGAGCATGGCTTCAAAAATCACAACAACTAACCGCTAACACCATAGAAATTATAGAAGGCATAAAATTAGCACTATGGATGATGATCGATGATCTAGCTTCTCAATATAATATATGTCCTCATTTTATATAGGGATATCAATGGAGATGAATATCCCGCTATTTTACTAGCTCGTTTCCAAATTGAATAGGGTGGTTTTAACTAAAATTAAATGGAGATGGTTTCTGCGACAGGTTTAAGAATTAAAAAACATCATATTTCAATTTCGATTATGGTTTTGATGATTTTCCAACTTGAAACTAAATCCGAAATCAAAACAAAAATCAAAGATATTTGATATTTAATATCCTTTATATTTTGTGTAAATCTAAAATATTATAGTATGAATTTGGTTAAATTATGGATTATATTATGAAAATTATGGATGATATTTTTTATTTGGTTATTTATATATGAAAACTTTAAAATGAATAAAAAAAAGTTAAATAGTTTTCAATTTTTGGGTTTTAGTTTTGATTTTAATTTGACAATTTTTTCAATAATGATTATAATTTTTTATTCAAAAATTATTCAGTTTCGATTTCAGTTTCAGAACCGGGAGTGGATTTTGAGACTTTATAGAATTAAGTATATTTGGGTGCTCATTCTAGGACTAGCAATGATAAATATATATGCCTTATCACCTTTTCAAACTCAGTTTCAAGGTGTTTTTTTCGTTTTTTTTTCTTTACATCCCTTCCTCATGCTTGAGGCTTTTTATACTTTTAGGTGTAAATAAATTGAACATGAACGTGTTCACTCTAGCTTGAACTAAGCTTAAGAAATCTAACAGTCAGCCTGAGCTAGCTTGAGTCAAAACTTGCAAAATCCAACTCATGTTTGGCTCAATTTAGAACAAGTGAGACTATGCATGGCTTAGTTTGGCTCAATAAGATTTGATTAAATGATGGGGTGGTATTACTCAATAAGACTTGATTAAACGATGGGTTGTATGCCATGGTCATCGGTGTTTATGGTTCAGTAGAGAGGAAGAGTGGAATGGGAAGAAACAAGAAATAGACTGGGGAGGGGGGGTAAGAATTGTCAAGGCTTCCCGGGAGAGATTAAATTCTTATGGAAGAGGTTGGAGGAAGAGAGAGAGAGAGAGAGAGAGAGAGAGAGAGAGAGAGAGAGAGAGAGAGAAGAAAAAGGACACAGGCAGCATGATAGAGAAGAAACAAAAGGTGTTACGCAGCACAACAGAAAAGGTGAGAGAGGGGCTAGGTTTTCATTTGTGAATCTAATGTTTACATCTTAATAATATCTGATGCCATAATATTCACCATTAAGTAAAAATTGTATGTATTAATTAAATAGGATATCCAACAATTAACTATATCTTATTTGTAAATAAATATATTTAAATTTTAATTGTAAATATAAAGTGATAACGCATATTTGTATATATATAAAATAATAAATAATAATGTACAGTTTTATTTTGGGTTATACTGTGTTGAACAATAATGACCTAAGTCTATCTCATGTTCAGCTCCTTCACTCTTCGGGACAGTAAATTCAGCTCATTTTTAATGAATTTATCATTGCAAGCTAGAATCAAGCTCGATTTCTAACCAAATACGAACTCTTTGCAACATTTCATCATTTGACAACCTTAGTTGCACTGCCTTTTTATTGATGTAGATACTCCTATCAAACCCTTGGAGGTCCCCTGTAATCGACACTTCGTTATTAGCAACCTAGTTTGCTTCCTTGGATATATATGTGCAATAATGAGATTATTTCAATAGATTGCATCAAATTCCAAACATGAACCATCCGATGATAACGGCTAGCATCAAGGTCTCGGCATTCATACGACCACCAAACTGCAATGCCGGAGGAGCTCTCGCCCAAAAGTCATGCGATACTTAGGGTTTCCATTACATGGAACGTCTGATTTAGTTCATTATTTTAAGTAGCTACTTACTGCCAACAATAGGACCGTCTGCAGGTAACCTATTTATCATATGAAATTGTTATTTAATACATGAAAAAAAAATCTTTTTTATTATTTTGACTAGAACATAGCTAATTGCAGATAAAACTAGAATTGGAATTTTAAATGATTTAGGCTCGTTGGGTGGTGGAAACTTTATTTTCAGAACAGATCCAAGAATTCTGTTGGGAATATTGATCATGCGGCCGCCTAGAAATCTTGAAATCGCTGATACATTTTACCAAAACCTACATTGAGAATGTTGTCTCTGTTCGCATGAACCTAATCCTTGTCCCTTGTTTCGTAGCAAAGGCCAAATGTAAATTTCCAATAGGTTGACGACCTGGACTCCTAAATAATGTTTCTATGGAGAAATTGATCATAAAACCAAACCAAAGTTTGGGACACAATTTTCATTATTTTATGATTTGATGCATTAAATTTATCAGTCCTAAAGCATTGACTCTCCATTTATTGTTTTTTGTTTGACTTAGTGTCCTCTTCATAGTTCATAGATTCATTGAATCAGCGTCCCAACCGTAAAATAAAACAGCTGACTCATATGATGGAACAAGAATAAGAGTGGATCTCACAATCTATACTGTCACCGCAAATGAATGGCGGGACCCATCTAAATTGCGTCGACTCACCGAGAAAACACTCGAAGAAGGCAGAACCTAACACTTTTTGGTTTGCAGAGAAAATAAAAAAAAAACTATTTTATCGTTTAGAAATTAATTTTTTTTACAAAACTACTCTAAAATCATCAAAGTTTAAGAGTAAAATTATTTTTTTATTAAAAATATAATAAATATTTCACATAATTTTTTGAAAAAAAATAGGTGCACAATCTAAAATATGCTACTTTTTCGTAGTCCATCAAACATATTAAAATTATTTTTTTGGACATCATATTCTTAAAATTTAATTTTATAGAAAAAATATTTTGATGATTTTTTTTTAACAAACCAAATAAGTTCTAAATTTTTAATTTTATTTATTAACTATGATACGTTATTCTTTGCATAACACCATTGCATCACAAAAGCCAGAAAAGTGGCATCACTGCCATATAGTGACCATGGTAAAGAGCTGGTTGCGTGCTGCTCACTTTTTTTTCTTTTATTTTTAATTTTTTTTGCTAAGATGGGCATGTCAAACTATACGAGTCCTAACACATCCAACAAAGTCAGAAAATAAAATATCACGAAATATTCTAGGCAAATTCTCAATCCAAGTCCATAAAATACCATCTATATGGTTAGCCACATAAACGGCCATCCAATTTGTAATACTGTTAGTCTTCTTACAAATGTATCTGGCAATGCATTAAGCAACGCCGTTGACCGCCAAGATGTTGACATACATGATACATTTTGGATAGCACGAGTTCTGCACTGAAACAAAAAGCGGCCCATTGTTTCCGATGGATCGAACTTTGTAATTCGTGTGAAGGATTCTTCGCATGCAAGCGAAGGCTTAAATTTGCTGCACATGCCTCCGTGTACCGTATGGTACACCTTATTGCGTATGATATCAGCTACTAGTTTTGCACCCCAACCTCACTACATTTAGCTTAAACGTGGCGGCAATCGATACGAGCGGGGGTTTAGTTGACCGTTAGCCCAATAATAGTTGCGAAAACCCCTCTGGAAAGTGACCGTCCATCAAATATTTAGTCCAAATACCAAAGTCCACCGTGCATTGCATTGCACTCGCCCATGCATACGGCTTCCACCACCGGCCGGCCCAAAATCGCATCTTGAATTCCATTTTATAGTTTCTTTTGATAAAAAATTTATTTTATGGTTAATAGTTAGTTAACTGTCCTTTTGTCACGCTCCAAACCTATTAACTGGGTCGGACATCTAAGGCAAAGCTCCAAAAATATATAATGCCTAAAAATTCATTATAATCTCAATATTTGTGAATAATAACAATCTTAATTCGTCATAAATAACAAAATTTATATAAGTACAAAATTCAATCATTCACCTGATATTAATATTGATGCTGTATTTATTCATCCTTTCACTCATCATCCCAACCATAGCCAACTGCTAAGTATTTTGCAACTCTGAAATGAAAAAAAAATGGTGTGAGCTTTATGGCCCGATAAAAATCTCCAAACATCCACACCAATATAATAATATAATTTAAAAACATAAATTATAAAATCTCTTTTCAAACATTTAGTATCACTCAATTAGACCAACAAATATATATCCGCACAAACATATATCAAATACCCATCTTATCAATACATACATACATACATACATATATATATATATATGTATGTACATGTGTATATATACATGTGTATATATATATATGTATATATGTATATATGTATATATATATATATGTATGTATATACATGCATGTATATGTATGTATGTATGTGTGTATGTATGTGCGCGTGCGCGTGCATGTATATGTGCGTGTATGTATGTGTGTGCTTGTATGGATGTATGTATGTATGCGTGTATGGCTGTATGTATGTGTGTATGTGTGCGTATATGTATGTGTATATGTGTGTGTATGTATGTGTATATATGTATATATGTATGTATGTATGTACGTATGTACGTATATATATGTGTGTGCGCGCGCGTATCAAAAATACCAATAAGTAAAAATTTTTATTCAACATTGCTTTCATGTGTCTTATCATCTATTTTTCGTTATCTCAATTTTAGTTTGAATAATAATTTATTTTTTGGCTTTGAACTAATCAAGATCATGCCTACTCTATGATTGATAAACAAAGTTGTAATACGTAAGCCATTAGAGATTGTTTTGCATGTAAATTCATGGAGGCTATTCTATACGTAAGTGGGTGGGGGTTTTTCTCAATTGCTTTTTTTTCTTCCGGTGGATCGAAGTTGGTAATTCTTGCGAAGGATTCTTCCCAGGGAAGCTATGGCTTAAATTTCCTGCACGTCTCTGCGTACCGTAGAGTACAACTTATTGCGTCCGATATCAGCTGCTAGTTTTGCACCCCAAGCTCACCAAATTTAGCATATACGTGGCCGCAATCGATACGAGCGTGTGTTTAGTTGACCCTTAGCCGAATAATAGCTACGCAGGCCATTCTGGAAAGTGACCGTTCATCAAATATTTAGTCCAAATATCAAAGTCCACCATGCATTGCACTCGGCCATGCGTACATCTTCGCCCACCTGCCGGCCCAAACCGCTCCTTGTATTCCATTTTATAGTTTTTCTTTTTGTGTGTGATAAAGATTTTATTTTATAGTTAATAGTTAGTTAGCTGTCCTTAGCTCTCCTTGTGTTTGACGAAGTCACAAAGCCAGCCCCTCGGTCTTAACAATGGGCCTGTCCTCCTTCCAAGGCCACGTGTATATTAACATGCGCCAGCAGGAGGGCAGTATCCCGCAACCGTCCAAATCCCCTCTCATACTCTCGGTTGCTTCGTTCTCGCGCGCCGTCCTGCCTCAGTTTCCGCTAAACCGCGTCGGGTTAACACCCTGTCTCTTCTCGATTAAACCTCGCCTCCGACACTTCTCCGCCGATCTTTGTGTATATATAAAGCCATAAGCCGCTGCACCTCTCATCGTCCCCACTGTTTAGTGCAGCATTTATACGATGGATGCTTCCCATCTTCACTATCTTGCGTTTCTACTTCTTCCTTGCCTTCTTCTGGTTCTTGTCTCCAACCAATGGCTGGCCAAGAAGTCCAAGTCGGCCAAGAGAAGAAACAAAGCCCCCCAACCGGGCGGCGCGTGGCCAGTCCTTGGCCACCTCCACCTGCTTGGCTCCCACAACAACATCGGCCGGTCGCTGAAAGCGGTGGCTGATGCCGTCGGGCCTGTCTTTGCACTCAGGCTCGGCGCGCACCCAGCCCTGGTTGTCAGCACTTGGGAGGCCGCCAAGGAGTGCTTCACCGCCAATGACAAGGCCCTCGCCGGCCGCCCCCCGAGCACTGCCAGCAAGCTCATGTGCTACAACAACGCCATGGTGGGCTTCTCCCCCTACGGGTCCTATTGGCGCCAACTCCGCAGGATCTTGACCCTGGAGCTCCTCTCCCACGCCCGGCTCGCCTCCCTTGCTCACGTCCGGGCCTCGGAGGTCGGTGCATTCGCTAAGTCCCTCTTCGGGGTATGTCGTAAGGTCGAGGGGGGGGCGGCGAGGGTGGAGATGAACAAATGGTTTCAGGAGCTGACGTTCAACGTGGTAGTAAGGATGGTGGCGGGGAAGAGGTGCTTCGGGTGTGGCGCCGTTGATGACGGCGGCAGCAGGGAGGCTCGGAGGTTCACCGGAGCGATGCACCGGATGATGGAGCTCTTGGGAGCCTTTGTGGTCTCCGACGTGGTGCCGTTCCTCAGGTGGATGGACCTGGGCGGCTACGAGAGGGCGATGAAGCGCACCGCGGCGGAGATGGACGGTATCATTGGAGGGTGGTTGAGGGAGCACCGGCAGAGGAGGTCAGAAGGGCGGGGTGAGGGAAAGGAAGACTTCATGGATGTGATGCTGTCGGCAATTGAGAAGGAAGGGGAGCTGTTTTCCGACCATGATCCGGATACGGTCATCAAGGCGAATTCCCTGGTACGTTATCTGACTTTCTAAATTTTTCGCATATAGTTGTCAGAAGAGGGTCCAATCTTACATCACGTTACAAAAGAGAAGACTCGGACCGAATCGGGTTCATTTGCGTCCGGTCATTGATCACCTACACACTCATGTGGGTCCCACTAACCACACAGACAGACAGACGGTGGTATCCACTCGAAGTCTCGAATAGATAGACACATGGAGTTGAGAGGTTGTAAAGTCAGATGAAAAATACTGAATTAGGTATAGTATTTATTAGGACTCGAGAGGTTGTAAAGTCAGATGGAAAATAGTCAATTAGGTATAGCATTAATAGATGGAGTTGAGAGGCTCTAAAGTCAAATAGAAAATGTGGGTCAACGCTATAATATTAATAAAATTTGTCTCACTGGATAAATACTTTTCCGGTTTGAACTCTTATTCCCTGATTACAAAATTTTGTTGACATGATCTGTCAACCTAGTAGGGCTTCATATGTAGCCCTTGCCATGATGGAATGGGCGTGTTGACAATTTTAATTAGGTTAATCTGCATTTCATCTGGCAAGTGATCATATTGAAAGTAACCAATCGTGATGAACAGAAATTGCCAAAAGGTTTCATTCCATATAGGTGATAATGCAGGATATAAACATTTTCGTAGAACAGTAACATAATTACTTACAGTAAATGGTGTTGTATAGAGGCAGGTATATTGTATGCAGCTGGTTAATTACCTGGAGGAATAAATAGATATTTTCAAAGTGTTTGCTACGTTAGCTGTCAAAACAGTGAAATAAGGACTTATTAGAGCAAAAAAATTATTAAACATCCTCAATAAGCAGGTCGCAGGACATGCAATGGAACATATTATATATTGGATCTTACCACCCCCCCCCCCCCCCCCAAAAAAAAAAAAGAATATTAATTAACCAGCTATTTAGAAGGATAAAAAAAATAACTCAAGTACCTTAGCTCCAACACCTCAAGGCGAATCTGAAATTTGAAACGGCAGTAGTCCTATATTTGGACAGTGTCCATGTGGGCTGAGGAATCACCTCTCCTAAATCAAGCCCCTAACAGTTGAAATTAAAAGGGAAAAAAAGAAAATAGAAGCTAGTTGAGGAGGAAGAAGAAGTAGAATAGTCTCAATTTAATTTTTTTCCCCTCCAGAAGTCAATATAAAATAACAGGAGTTTCGAAGCACCTGACAGAAGTTAGCCCATGGGCAGCAAATAAAATATTTCTAGTCTAGTATGGTCCTCCAGCCTTTCCTCCTTCTCTTCCCTTCTAGCAATTAAATTAGAAGGCGCAGACTCTGATGCCGATTCCCAAAATGTACTGAAATATAAACTATCAAATACCACATTCTTTGTTCTTTAAGGCGTCGTCACCTCCCACGCAAAACAAGCTTAAACGGCTCTTACAATTCGACATTTAAATAATCGAAATCAGTAATAAGTATTAATTATTCTTAATGATGGTGCTAAACTGCACGCAGGCTCTCATAATAGGTGGCACGGACACCACAAGCGTGACCATGACCTGGGTCCTGGCCCTACTGCTGAACCATCCCAACGTTCTAAGGAAGGCCCGAGAAGAGCTGGACAGCCGTGTGGGCAAGGAGCGCAACGTCGACGAGTCGGACGTGGAGAAGCTGGTCTACCTCCAGGCCATTGTCAAGGAGACACTTCGGCTGTACCCGCCTGGTCCAGTCCTGATCCCCCACCAGGCCATGGAGGAGTGCCAGGTGAGGGGCTTCGACGTTCCGGCTGGCACCCGAGTGCTAGTTAATGCATGGGCAATCCAGCATGATCCAGAGGTGTGGCCGGACCCATCGGCCTTCCGGCCGGAGAGGTTTCTGACGAGCCACAAGGACGTCGACATCCGGGGCCGGCACTTCGAGCTCCTGCCGTTCGGGTCGGGCCGGCGGGCATGCCCGGGGGCGTCGTTTGCGCTGCAGGTCCTGCACCTGACGCTCGCTCGCGTTATCCATGGCTTCCATATGAGGACGCCTGGAGGTGGCCCTGTGGACATGACCGAGGGCAAAGGTGCTACTCTACCCAAGGCCACTCCATTGCATGTCCTCGTCGCCCCACGGCTATCTCCTGAGCTCTACCAATAACGGGACGAGTGGAATAAACGAGTGGAGTTGACCAGGTCGATTTGAAACGCGTACGGTTGCTCCCCTCCGGTAGCCGATATCGCTGCAGTGTTCACCGTTCTAAAGTTCTCAACGAACGTATGTTCGTACCGGTCAGAATGTATCATGGCTCGGTTGTGCTTAATTTTGTATAGATCCGTTTTCATCCCTAAGCCAAAAAAAAAAAGAAGAAGAAGAAAAGATCCGTTTCCATCGTATCAAAATTCATCGTCCCTCTAATTTTAGTTCCTTTATTATTCGAAGCATCAAATTTAGCCAGACCTTAGAAGATCGTTAATTATAATCTATATATAGAAGTAAGTGTGAGTATATATGGAGATATGTGTTTAGTCCCACATCAGCTATGTATCTGATAAATTTTAAAAATTTATACAAAAATAAAAAACTTAAATAATATCTTTCGACTAGGCATTTTGAGTGAGATCCTTAATTGTTGCAAATGGTATTAGAGTTGACCCGACCTATGGCCTATGTGGACCAGCGGATACTATATATAGCATGAGTCCATTAAGACTGACCACGGGCTAGTCATGGTATTTATGAGAGAATTTGTGCAAGCATGTGTCTAATCCCACATCGACTATACACATGATAGATTTTGGATATTTATAGTACAAGACCAAGGAATCCAAATAATATTTTTCGAATAGCCATTTTGGGTGAGATCTACAGTGAAGCATCTAGGTTGGTTGGTTAAACAAGATCCAGCTATTTTCTTTTCAAAAAAGAGAAGGGGTCTAGCAAGTGACAGCATTCCTACTTTTATCATCACTTCCGGTACTGGCAGGGGCAATTACTATGTTATTAACCGATCGAAACTTTAATACAACTTTTTCTGATCCTGCTGGAGGGGGAGACCCCATATTATACCAGCATCTCTTTCGGTTCTTCGGTCATCCAGAGGTGTATATTCCCATTCTGCCTGGATTGTTGCCATAGGGTGGTTGGTTAAATAAGATCTAGCTATTTTCTTTTCAAAAAAGAGAAATGGTTTGGTTGCCATTTTCTTCTAAAAATAGAGAAATGCTATCTTCTTTTCAAAAAAGAGAAAGGGTCTAGTTACTAGAGCTGATCATAAATGACCAAGTTAGTTGCTTCAAGGATTGGGCATCATTCTGATTCCTAGGTTGTATATTTTTAAGATGCCTTTTAGGCAGCATTTGGTGATCCAAATGAGAATATTAAGATGATCTTAGACTACTGGCGATTCTTATCTCGTGATAATCTTATTCTTGATGATTTAAAATTATCGCATTTGGTATGCTATGTTCTAGCGATTAAAGATTTCCGGATATTTCCAAATATCCTGTTTGGTGTTACACGAGAATCTAAAATCACTGATCATGTAATACCAAAACTACCCCTAATATCTTCTATAAAAATATATTTATTAATCATATAAAATATACTATAATAAATATTAACATATTTATTAATATATTAATAACTAATATATCTCATAAAAATATATTTATTAATCCTATAAATTATTAATAGTATGAAGATATAATAACTATTGTTATAGAACTAATATTTTTATTTATACTTGTACTTTTAATATGAATATTTATTTTGATTAAAAATAAGGCAAATATAAATGATATATTAAATAATTTTATTATATAAATATAAAGTATAATAATATATTTCTATTGTAATTTTAAATAATCATTGAATACTAATATAACAGTAATATGTATAATGATATATTATAATATTATATATATCATAATATGCAAGAATTATACCATTGGAGATAGGTATCTAGGTGGGAGGACAAAGTTATAATAGCACCACAGCATCGCTCGAACGCCTAAAGGGAAAATTTTGATATTTGGAGCCACAACGGTCCTCCACTTTGGTCAGAGTGCCCATTAGCGGAGACCTCATCTACTAAATGAAGCCTCAAATTAAGGATTAACAGTTGAAAAAAATATAAAATTCGAAGATGAAGAAGAAGGAGCAGCGTCTGACTTATGAATGATTTATTTTTACTCTCCTGAAGTCCATGCACTCCACTGAAAAACAAGAGTTTTCAATGTGATAGAAGTCAAGCCATGGCCGGCAAATAAAGAACACGAAATCTATAGTCCTTCCTGACTTTCCGTTTTCTCATCCTTTCCAGCAATTAAAAAAAAATCCGGAAATTCTGATGCCAATTGTCAAAGCATATAGAAAGCACTCGCAAATCTAGGAGGATCCCGGGATAAACCTTCCAACTCCTCATCATTAAGTCTTTGAAGCCGTGGCCACCTAAGAATAAGCTTGCATGATTTCGGTGATTAGATATTTAAATAATGTATCAAATCATTAAGTCTTTGCCTAGTAATAATGTATTAATTATGATTAACAATTGTGCTATTGTTTCCATTTGTGACCAGGCTCTCATCATAGCTGGGCCTTGGGCCCTAGCCCTTATGCTCAACCATCCCCACGTTCTAAGGACGGTCCAACAAGAGCTAGGCACCCGTGGCCCGTGGGCATGACGGAGGGCCGAGGATGCTGCCCTACCCAAGGTCACTCCATTAGAAGTCCTGATCACCCCATGTTTATTGCCTCCAGTGCTTTACTATTGAGCAAATAAATGAGAGAGTTGATTGTCAATTTGATGAAATGCATTAGTTTTTGGCTTAGAAGTTGATGTATCTGGCACTTTTAAACAGATTTCAGTGCATGCGTATTCCTACCCAACGTACCATGAATCAAATATACTAGCTCTGTATAGAACTCATCCTTTCAAACTTCAATGCCTGCCTCACATTGTAATCCTTTTATTAACATTATAATCGTCATTCAAACATAAAAATTCAACAAACACCAATAACCATTCAACTACCCTATCAAATGCCAGAATCCCAGGCAGGCTTGAAGTAAATAATGAGAACGTTTAGGATTAAAATCCAGGCAGTGCCATGGCCGCCATAATGATATTATAGCACAGGTCTGTCCGTCGCCTTCTTTTTTTAAGTATTAATTCTCAGCTTTATATTATATCTTGAACTGATCTAATGATGGAAGCCAGCGCAAGCGCGGGGAATAATTAAAAAAAAAAGTGTCGACTCTATGGTTTTGTTCCGGCTTCCAGGCTGTGCGCTCTCCTCTTTGGATATCTCATGGTCTAAAACAACCATGTCACATTAGAAATGACATGCTTTTAAAGTATAAAATCATCAATATATAGCAAATCTTCGAATGTGTATGATTGGAAGTTTGAGAGGATCATAATAGCTTTCTTCTTGACTTGGATTCCACTTGTATGTACGTTCTCACCGTAAAGGCCAGATCACTCAACACCCACACACACTTTTAGGGTTGCAGTCACCATGCCATTATCGGGAACCTAAAACCTGATCACTTTGTGCCTGGTTTCACCTTCTAAGTTCCAGAAGGAACAAGGAGAAACATTGTGGGGGGCAAAATATTTCTCTCAACATCCGTCATAGAAAAATTTGTATTTCCCGCGGGAAATAGCATCATGTAGCCGTTTGAAATCAGAATTATGGCCCAATATTAGTGATATTGAGAGAAATATTGGATATTTTGATCTTAACTTAAACCAACTTTTTTTGTCTCGGTATTAACCGAGGTAAACAATATCGGTGAAAGCCAAAGTGCCATTCTGTTCGTGCTAATAAAACCAATAGTTATGGCAACACTGCACAATCGGCATAATTGCCGCCATGTGTTGTTCGACGGTTTCTACGTTGTTAACGTGCAACTGATCTTTATTTTACAATTAAGGCACGTCGCGTTAAATATGGTAACAGATTAATATTCTATCCTATATAAAGGAGTAGCCCAAAGATTCTCAAGTAAGCTCGTTTGGAGACTTCTTTCTATAAATTTTTTTTCTTCCATACTACTGCACTATTATTTTGACTTAAGTATTGGAGGATCTACATCGAAATTTTTTTAGCGAGCAGACTTCTTGCGGGTTGGCTTCCAAGACAACCGGTTCTTTTTCGTATCGTTCTCATCCGACCTTAAAGTGCTCCGCATCTCGGCCTCGATTCAGAATTTAGCAGTAATAAATGAGGCTAGAAAATTTTTTGGTATGTGCGAAACAATGCTCAAAAGATATGCGTTTATAGGATAATTTTTAAAAAATTAACTTTTTTCAATAACAGCAAAGACAAAATTTCGAACTCTAAAATGCAAATTAAATCAAATAAAAATGAAGATGCTAATTAATGGTTGTCATATTTGTTACTATGAGCTATTATTTTGGGTAATGATTAAATAACATTCATCGATATTAATAATAGTCCTTAATATATGGCAGAGCTCAAAGAGCAGCTCCTCAGTCCTCACGCCCAAACCCTCGGCCGCCCCGCCATTAAGCTGTTCGCCTCCAAAAACTCTAGGAATCCTCATCGCCGCCGCCCTCCTCATCATTGCCATCTCCGCCGGAGAAAGTAGTGGCCGTTTCAAACGACAACGATGAGGAGATCATCCACGCCGTGGTCGCGCGCCAGGAAGATGTCGGCGGGCCCCACGCCCCGGCCAACCGCCTCGATGGCTACATGGATGGGAAGCAAAACATACAAACAAGGGGAAGCAAAAGAAGAAGGAGAGGTGACGGAAGTAGTAGTAGATGAAGAAGAAGAACAAAAAGAAGGTCATGGTGGCCAACCGCCTCGATGGCTACATGTGGTAGAAGAAGAAGAAGAACGGGATTGACAGTAGACGGTGATGTTGTTGTTGTTGGTGGTACTTTGTTTTGAGTAATCTGCCCTATTCTTCAACTCGTGTTGATGTTTGTTCCTATTCATCACTGTTGACATTAGCATGGGAGGGCTGCAGCAGGATTTCTTTTGAGCATTTCATCGAGTAGCTCGTGCACGCTGCTGGCCCTGACCATGGATGGTCAGGACTCCGAACGGACGAGTCCCGGACAGTGAAAACAGTGAGTGCAACATCGAGAAAGGCCAATGACTGATGTGGCAAGACTGTACACGCGCGACCGGTTCGGATTAAAGCCCAACCCGGATCAAATACATATTTGTTACTAATATGTTTATATAAAATATAAATATAAATTCAAATATTTGTTGAATAATTAAATTTTATAATTATATCACTAAAAATATTACCAAATAGGAGGTAAATTTAGTTAGTCATTTATTTTTTAAAAATGTTACGAATGATATATAAAACTAAAAAAATAAAAAAAATCTATTATTCGGATACAGATCAGATAGCTATCTATTTATAATTATATTTTTTTTTATTTTGATGGATATGAATATAGATGCGGATATTAGTTGGATATTCGAATTTTTATTTATATTTTAATAGATTCGAATGCGAAAACATATGTAAATGAATATTATTTAGTTCCAGATTGGATATGGTAACTGTTTTAATTTGTAAGTCACAATGGATGTTTGGCCGCTTGATGTATGGACTTTTTTATATTGATGCTATTGCCTGTCAATCTATGTTAAGCTTAATGGCCTCAGTGGACCTGGCAGCTTGCTCGTCTCTGATTGAAGCCTTCCCGTGACACTTTTATCGATCTTACCATGCCACCATCTCTCTCTTTTCTTTTTCTTTTTCTTTTTTTTTGTTAGAACGGATGAATCATACATAATAGATACAAATACATCTAAAAAAGTTAAAAGATAACAAGTTTTAGAGTGCACTGAGTAATCTCCTCTCCTCTAGCCAAAGGGTCTCTCCAGAATGGTTAGTTACATACAAGACTATCCAATCTACTTATCCATTGGCCACTCGATACACATGCTTTGCCTGTCCATCTCACTACTGATCATAGTTTGAATATACCTGAGCAGCGGATGGTACTCATCCACCCTTCCTATTTTATGTTGAATCTAACCAATGACTATAGCTAGATCATCCTCGAGCACAATAGCACTGGCTTGCAGCTCGCACCAAGCATAGCACACGTCGGCCCAAGCTGTACGCAATTCCGCCCCTGCTATTGAGGTATCGAAGATCTAGCAACCATCAGTTACAATCACCCTGGAGCATGTCACCATCTCCTCAATAGCGGAGAAATGGACGGAAAGAGATGGTTCAGATTTCGGAGCGTAGAAGCAAGGTGGACAGATTTGAGATTTTTTTAAATTGAAGCGGTCTAAGTTAGCCAGGAAGAGTAGTGGGGGCAAAAATATTTTTTTTAAAATTAAAACTTTTTTTTTCGGCTTACAATTGAAACTTTTCTTCAAATCAATTAATGGCTTAACCCATCATTTCGTCTTTCTCTATTCTACACTAACGACAGCAGGGGAGGTGCAATGGAAGAAGAGGGGGATAACAAGGAGAAAATTGTAAAGATAGCATCAGCCGAAGAAGGCGCTGATGAGGAGGACGATTGCTATGAGATCGATCCCATCGATTTTGCCCGCAAGCTAACCATCAATGATTCCGATGACATAGTTATCGTTGCGGAGAAGGGACCGGTGAGTGCTCCCTGTTTCTGCCCTCATAATTAATTAATTATGTACGCAATAATTCAGTTCATCTCGGTGTTTTAATTGACGAATTGTGATCCAGCGGAGATTTATATGATCTAATAGGCAAGGCATAAGATATATGAAAGGATTTGGGTCTTGTGATTAAATAGGTTGCACTGAAGGATTTCCCACATCCGAGGCATCTCTGTGGAAACTTCCCCTTCCACAGCACCTCCCATGAGAGCTACTGCAACAAGGTATGTCCGATCTCCGAAATCACGATTCCTTGTCCTTTTTCCCTTTTTCCTCTCTTTTAGTTGTTTAGAAAGATCAAATATAAATGAACCAATCTGATATCTATTCTCTTAAATTTGTGCTCAGATGAGTTTAAAAAACATTATATTTGGATATCAAAATTGAGAACTGACGAAGTAATATAAAAATTGAAGCTCGGGATATTTGAAGACAATTTTCTTGGATCGTACCTTAGAATAGATATGAACAGGTGGCTCATCTTTCCACAAGAAAAAAGTCACCAAAATAAAATTCAAAAACAAAAAGGGAAAAAAATCACTGTCCAATAACAGCTATTTTTGATTGGATGCTGGAAAATCCATTAGAGGAAGGGAAATAAAAGAAGATGGTGATTGCTGTCTGCCCTCTTCAGCGAGCGTAATAGGAGTTTTACCGATCATCTAATTGCTTCCTCCTAATACCTCTCTGTATAGATTTATTGATACAAAGTAGCCTTGCAGGCTACCAGAGCGAAAAAGCCGTATGGTTGACAAGAGATTATAGTGCAAGATTTGGCTTGTAGGTTGTTTGAGTGATAAATCCAGTCTTTCATGAGATTCAGAGGCAACCTTGGATCACCAGAGGTCCTTGAATTATACCTTACACTGCTTATCCTTTAGCTACTAAGTGTTAATAGCTGTTTCATTTGATGCAGTGCTTCTGTTATGTATGTGAAACATCTGCCCCCTGTCAGCACTGGAGGGGAATCGATGGGCATTGCCACGTCTCCAAGAAGCATGAAGAATTCCAAGAATTAGGAGAGACTGTCAAAGATCGCTCCTCCTACGTGAAAGAAGAATGAAGCTAACTCTTCATATTCTTAATTTCGTATACTTGTTAGTGCCTTCTTCTATTGTATATTTATAAAACCCGTAAGAAAATAATTTAAATGATTATATTTGAGACTCTTATTATGTCACCTGCTTTTGATGCCTCGCTGAATTAGAATGAGAAAAAAATCCGTTGTTGAGTCCAATCAAATCCTAACAGGAACCTATCATGTTTCATGACCAAGATGTTAAGAGTTTTCACTTGTTACAATGTTGTTCAAGAACAGCTTAGTACAATCATCATATCATTTGCAAATATGTAAAGTTATCTTGGCACCAAGTAACATGAAAGAACATCAGGAATTTGAGACCATTGAAAGGTTGGTTGATAATACAGGGCAGACTAGATCATAGGCAAGGTGGATAGATGACAATTCTGCATTGAAAAGTTAAAGAGAGAGATCAATCATCATCATAGGAAATATGGAAATCAGTAGCACATCCCAATGCATCTGGGTCCTCTGCTCCACAGCAATCATAGAATTTGGCAGCATAGGGTGGATCATCAGGACCAAGTTGATAATACCTGCAACAAAAACTCGGAGAAAAAGAACAAAAATCAATTAACCTCAACAATTTATTGAAAACTGTTTTTCCCTTTGATCTGATTATCATCATGAGAATTCACAGATGATGACAGTTTGACTTTTCTATAGGATGTGAAGCAATGTGTTAATACTAAAAAACACAATAATTTGCGAAAGATATTGCAACATGGTCAACCGACAAAGTACAAAGGCAAGATGCCATATAATAATAGAGATAACTACATATGATACAGACGAACTACCTTCTTAACAGAAAAAACTAGGTTCATGCTCAGGCAAAATACAAATACTACTAGGAATAAAGTTCCACGTATGAAATTAAGGCGCTAAGAATTAAGAATGTTAATTAGATAATCTAGAGTGACTTGTAACAAAAAATAGAGCTGTTACATATCATCCTGTAAAAGAGGAGGAGTAGCTAATATTGAAAAAAATAAACAGGATCAAATTCTTCCAATGCTAGTTTCTACATCTACAAGGAGGCGAACAATGAAAGAAGATGCATCTATCATATTTCCTTTTTAACTTACCAAATCATGGGGAAAGAGTGCTTTTTTATTGTCTTGCCACATTTAAGCAGTGTAAAACCAGAGTTAAATTAATTTAACTTTGCAGGTTAAAGCTAAAACCATTCAGAGGAGGCAGCTAGCAAGGTAGTTTTCTTTAATCCACTACATGCCATTGGCCCTCCACAACCATAAACCTCTTATCATCAACATGACCACCCTCATTCATGTGTTTATACTAGATTCACATTGAACTGATAAAAGGTACAAGAAATGAGAGAGATGCACTTCTTGACAACATTTCTGATAGTACATAAGCAAGATGCAAGGAATAATAGAGATACATAGGATGTGAACTAGCCATGATAATAATGTTTAATGTCTTTAATATCCTTTTCATATATTCCAGGAAAAACCTATCACACGTTCAAAATACATCACATAAAGATAGCAATGATTTTTTTTACGCGATCTTGTACAAAATAATCATGGAGCGATCAAAAAGTAATGCTTGCACCCACTTCTTGATCTGCTGTAATGTAATGTGAATATGTTATTCAAGATACAGGAAAAAAAAAATGCCAGGATTACTTTCTCTAATAGAACTTCTGAAGGTTTCTGCTGAGGTCTATGTTATAGATGGAAAGAAAAAGGGGAACTTCTGATGGTTCCTGCTAAGGTCTATGTTATAGATGGAAAGAAAAAGGGGAATGAACCTATGAGATTGTCAACATAGTAACAGTTACTCTCCTATTCAAAATTCGAAACAAGGAATTAAGCATGCGTATGTCTAATAGTTTCATTTGATAAAAACAGTCTACATGGTCTTAAAACAACAAATGGTGCTGGCAGCAAATGGAGAAAGTTTCCCACTCTGCTTGCTCTGCAACATATAACATATAAAATAATCATATAACACCCCGAGTTGCATCTTTCTTAACATCCTCAGTTAGCTAGATAACCTTCAAGATCTCTTGGCATCCTCAGTCAGAAAGCTACCTTTCAATATCTCCTCAGAAGGTAAACAATTCGTCAAAAAAAATAAACAAATAGCGTGAGGTATTTTGTCCCATATAATGTCTGTAGCATCTTTATTCTTGAAATCCACATAAACTGATGTCATTCAACATGGCATCTTTTGAAGCTACAGATGAGCCTTTTACCCTAATAGCAAGACAATGAATAGAAATATTTCCCCCTGGATGATGAGAACATAATTTTAATCAAGTACAAGGTGGGACAATATTTCTATATAAAATAGGTGGGGCTCCTCTAGTTATCCATGTAACTAACATATGACTTACCTAATTTTGTGATAGTTTGCTTGACCTAAAACAAACTTCTTATAATCTTAATGGGTGCAAGTCCTTTTCTAATGTTGGTTGTCCAAGGTCACTCTTCATTTAGACTTCCCTGGCCACCATAATCTAGATTTCTATATTTCCTAAGATGCAAAAAGTTAACTATTGATATGGATGCTGCATCACATGCTGTCCTAGAAGAACATATTGAGGCTGAGAGAAATGAAAAACAAGTTTGCTACATCTACAAATTTTATTCGAGTTAAGCAACATATTTCCTGCAGGAGAATCTATCTTTCAAGTCAAGCAATATATGTATGTATGTATATATTCTTTGGCTTCTCTCTCACTCTCTCTATCTAAAAGAGAGAGAGAGAGAGTCAAAATATGCTAGATTATAAAATATTTGGGGGAAAATATTCAAATCTGATATTCTATTGTTATCTTGTTAAGTTTTTCCTCTCCCATGTCCCCCACCCAATGCAAGTGATCCACTTATCATCTTTTTCTCAACCTCAAGAGAGAAAGAGAGTCAAAATATGCCAGATTATAAAAAATTCAGGGAAAATTTTCAAATCTGATATTCTACTGTTGTGATGTTAAGTTTTTCCCTGTCCCATGTCCCTCGCCGAATGCAAGTGATCCACTTGTCATCTTTTTATCAACCCTCTCTCACTGCATCGGTCAGGACCTGGTGCGTATCCTAGCCAAAAATACACTCCTCCACACTCTCCACTTATCCTCTTGTCAATTGTACAACACTCTCCTTCCTGCCAAGTATGGCCTCTTATTTACTCCACCAAAACCTACCACAGCCAACACATGGCCTTGCCTTGAGACCATCAATGCCCTCCTCTTCACCCTCTACACCTTCCCTACCACCCATTCCACCACCCTCTAGGTCTTTGCCCTCCATTCCCTCCCTCAGTTCGCTCTCCTCGGCAAAAGAACTCCTCTAGACTTCAAGCCCAAGTGGGGGAGCAAGGGGGAAGGGGGAGGGGGGGAAGTCATGGGGGGTGGCCCTCTAGTGGCCGTGGTTATTGGAGGAAGATGAGGGAGGAGATGGAGGCAAAGGAGAATAGTACTCAATTGGTGGTGGAGATTAATGAAGAGGAAGAGATGGAGACAGAAACTGGAAAGGGGAGAGTAGTAGTCAATATGATAACTTAGGTCCGATTTAGTCATAATCGACTATCTTAACTGTGTAGCTCAAAATTTGACAATATTTCTCCCATTTTCTTAGCAGCCTAGGTCCTGTTCCTCTCTGAATATGTGTGTATGCAGGAGCTGAAGACCTAAAGATCTTAGTAACACATGGGTTTTACTTGGCATAGGAGTTAATTTAGTTATTTTACTTTCATGTGCAATTATGCCAGATTTTTTCTTAGTATTATAGTAATACTAGGCCATGAGCAAAACTATGGACTAATAATATTGTCATGTAGGCTGGGTATCAATTGTTTGAGCCAATTTAAATCTTAAAAAGCTTCAGCCTAGCAAATATCATAAGAGCTAAGTGTGAGACTAACCTAGATAGTGGGGCTTTAAGATTAAGTTAAGCTGGGAAAACAACTTGTTGCCACGTGCATGAAGAATTACAAAGCAACACTACATTCAATGAATCAAGATGATCTGTAAATAGTCAATGAATCAGTCAAGAAAAGGGTTTGTACTATAACACTTGGAGGTTGTTTAGTTGTCCAATTTTACCAAAATAGGTTTATACAGAATATAAAATGATTGAGCTTTACAAAAATGCCTATTCAGTTATTTTTCATAAATTGATGTTGTAAAAAACTGCCAGGTTATATAACCTAAAAATGAGTTTTACAAAAAACTGTTGTCTTCCTGTTTTTCAGAAAACCATTTCTTTTAACCTAAAAATTGATGCAACATCTTTCTTTCTTCTTTTCTTTCTTTTCTTTTCTACTTTTCCCCTTTTCTGTGAGTCTCAGAAGCTCAAAGTGGCTAAAAGAAAATTTCTTGTATTTGGTTTCACTTGAATATTACCAGTCACACTTGGTGCGACAGCAAGAAAACTTTTTTTCACAAGGTTCCTTGATGTATGCTATAATTACCATAGGTTTATTAGGCATATTTGACTTCTTTCCATTCATGTGTTTTTTTTTGGATGTCTGTCTTGTTATGGATGGGGCTAATCAAAAACTATTATGCGTCAGAGTAAGTTTCCATTTACAATTACTGCTTTGAACAATCAAAGCAGACATAAAGAGACTGCTTTTTGATGAAGCTCTCCTCTCTTCTCAAGACCAGATGAACTGGACTCCATCTTGGATCCAATGGACTGAATCTTTGTGCAGCCATTTTCATCTAAAATGTGATGGCCCATGCATAACAAGTACTTGAAATCTGTATGGAGTGTCTAAACTACAAGACACTAGGACTAGAGAGAAAGTGTATCTGAGTCATGACATTCTTGAATAAAATAATCCTACTCAAAATGTTAACATAAAACATCACAAAAGAAATGTCTTCTAGAGGTTCTTAAGCTGCTAAATCCTTCATTTAGTTTGATCCTTCCCCACTTAGCTCTTAAATACCATGCAGCCCGGCACACTGCTGGTCATGGCTGCCAGCTATCATAGATTACATATCGAGAAAACCAGAATAATAATATCTCTCGCATATAGTAATACTGAAAACTTCAAAAATTCCTATATTCAGCCAAAATACTCCAGTAGAGACCTTTAAAAAACTTAAACACAACTGCAATCAAATAATAAGATGGCGGCAACATCGATCTCAAAGCATAAGAAGGATCCCAGCTGCTGTTCCACCATAAAATGTAACTATAGAGGCAAAGGTGTAAAATTTGTGCTCAAAGAATTCTGATCAACCGTCTTAGGAAACAGATATGCGATTCAGGGTTTCGAAGGCAATCCAAAAAAATAAGGCATCGAAGCAAGAATTTGCTTAGACATCATGGTCGCGAGCACCAAGGCAAGGCATCCAGCTAAAATCCAACAATTTTTTTTTAAAAAAAGAAAAATTGTCCACAAACAGTAAAAACAGAACCTATGTACTAACAAAATAACAAGGGCAAGCGTTGTACCGACTCAAATTGAAAGAGCTGTTCGCTTATAATAGGATAGAAATCCATGGAGGAATAAGCAAGAATAAACAACTAGAGGAATCTCATCGATTCAGAAATGGTGGCGTTGGGGGGGGGGGGGGGGGGGGGGGGGGGGGCGGGGGTTGTGGAGGGAGTTATTTACCTCTTTTGGTCGTCGTGCCTTCGGCAGACGAAGAAGGAAGGATGAAACCTGCAAGAGGATCGCGTGTTACTGGAGGTGTCGAACGTCACCTTGCACCGCCTGCACACCTTCTCTGCAGCGGCTTCCTCCTCCTCCTTCTTCGCTGCTCCCCCTTCTTCCGCCCTCTCCATCCCCGACAACCCTTTCTCCCTGCCGTCTCCCCTCGACACGCCGCGGTGCTCTGGGCCTGGATATATGCCTTCCTGCGGTCGGATTGGAAGTCTTGGACTCGACTGCCGATAGGCCCCAATCGGCTCGGCCCAAAGAGAAAGTAGTAGATCGCCAGCGGCAGCGGATGATCAAGGGTCGCTCAGACTTCAGCGAGAGATATACATGTAAGGCTCAATGTACCGCCATGATTTTAGGATCATTGGCTTTAAATCATCCGATGAACTCGAGAGCTCCAATACAATTTTTTTCTTTTTTATTTTTCTGTCCATCTATCATGAAATTGCATGTGATGCCAAGCAAACCGATAATACCTTTTTTTTTTTTTTTTGCCTCAATGGATGACTCTACAACTCTAGTGTAAATACATTAAAAAAAGTTATTAACAAGTCTCGGAACGCTCTAAACAGCTCTCTCACTAGTCCAAAAAACTTTTTTAGAATAATTTGCACAAATGAAATCATCCAATCTATAACTCTATTGGCGTCTCTATAAACATGTTCGGCCCTGGATAGCAGCCACCTATATCCCCAGTGCATCTTTAAATCCAGCCGATTACCGTAGCCGAGTTACTTTCGAGCAAGATTGTATTGGTCCATAGTATCCGTTAAATATAACATAGACCAACCCAAGCTACCCTCAACTTTCGAGAAAATTGCGAACAACACATGCTCCGACCAAAATTAGCTAAAGCAGTTACGCCTGCGGCAAGCTTGAAAGAAAATGAAAATAAAGTGGTAAACAGAAAAGCATTGTTGTGCTACTCTTTTGAAAAAAGTAAATAGTGTTCGACGTGAACCCATGTGGAGATGTTTGCATCTACGCGATGCAACGCCATCTTAACGTTCCTGCAATATTTGGTTGCATCACCGGACTTCATCTGAAAATTGCTGCAAAGGAGAGAGGTAGAATGATTTAACGAAAAAGAGCACCCATCTTTAGAAGAATTCCTTGAACACTTCAAGTTGATTTATGCTATTGATATGTGATTCTCTGAGTTCCGTATCACAACTTCAACTAACAATGCACGGGATTGGAAGGAAAACAAGGGAAGAAAGAAAAGTAGAGGCACAGGTAATAAATTAGAAACTATCGCTTCTTCATTAATTTAAGCCAAGAAATAGGAACATCATCACTTTTTTTTTCCTGAGAACAAGGAGTATCATCACACCGGACGCTAGAAGTACAACAATCAAAGCATCAGAAATTATCCCATTTACTTCATTCAAGGTTTTGCTCAGATGTAGGAATATTCGATGGGTCACGGCAGATGTTTCAAGTCCACTATACCATGAAAATGCTCAAAATAAATCTATCATTGCTTCCATAATATAACAGGTTCTGCAGAGCTGAAATTCTAGATAACTGGGTTATGCAGATTTCATGACAGCTAAAACAATGAAATTTATCAACCCTGCACAGTGAAATTTTGCTTAGTAAAGAAATTTGTAGATCCACAACATTTTACTGACACAAAGAATCGGAACGAAATGACCTATAAAGTGGTTAAAACAAAAGGGGGACCGGAAAGCAAATCTGGGAAACTAAACTAAACGAATATCTTATGGTGTGGTGGTCAGTTCCCTGCCCCTCCAGCTGCTTGTTTGATAACTGCAAATCACAATAAGTTGGTGCAAAAGAAAATGGATCCTTTCGAGCAATATTTTAACTCTTGCAACAAGTTGATGCCCTCCTTACAAATCCAATCACATTTTAGAAAACAATTAAGGAAAAACATAAGTTACTAAAAGCTTGTAAAATTTTCATTTGGGAAATAGCAGGTCTGGTTTCAATTGCTCATGAGGAGTCAATGAAGAGTCAACTGCGAGAGTATTATTTTTTCTGCAACAAGAAAATCCACTGGGTATCTGCAAGATGAGGCAATTCGATTAACAGCTTGTAAATGTGAACCGGAATACAAAACCAAGTTAGGAAAATAATGCAATCGAGTTACTGTAACTGTCTATATTAGTTATATGACATTCCTAATTAAAGAGGAAAAAAAGGATTTAGCTTAGTTTGCAAGAATCTAGCTGTTAGTTACAGTCAAAATCAAGGAAATAATGTTAGTATGCATCGAAAATTATAGCACTAGTACATAAAGTATCCTTATTCTATTCCAATCAAGGTAAAAAATAGATAGCTGAAAAAAGATTGACTACTGATGAAAATAAGGAAAAGAAAATGGAAAAGCTATAAATCACAGAAACATGTGGAACATTCTGGATGATGCATCAAATAGCTTACATATTGTCAGAAGTAAGGACCCAAGGAAAACAAAAAAGATATACATAATGCAGCAAACTGCTCAAGGCTAGATATGAGAGGTATATAGCAACTCATAATCTTCCCTCATCCCATTAAAGATAGCAAAACAGCCCACAAACCTTTCGTAGTTTGTACATTGGATATGATCAAGCCTTTTTCAATCAGTCAGCAAAATGAAACAGTGAGTATAAAATAAACCGAGCAATACCAGACAATACCTAATGTACTTTTTCTTCAGCTTGTTAGTCATTACCAGGGAGTAAATCCATGACAATCAACAGCCATCAACCAATTGTACTGGTGAACTACTGTTCTGTCCAAATGAATCTGAAAGAGTATGACCGTGAAGCAGAAAGCAGCCTCAAAAGACTTCCCTTTTGTGGATATGGAAGGACAAAAAACCCATAATCTTGGGGCTGTCATGCTGCGACTGTTTCAGCTGAGCCACAAGCCAGATAAGCATGATTGACCACTTCTTAAGTTTACTGTCTTCAGATTTTTTAACGACAATGAAAAGCATCACTGTAGATGATAGGACTTCCTGTCTATTGCTTCAGTGACCGCACCAGACAAACTCACAGTGACCAGGAATAGAAAAGGGGGTTGGGAAATGAAAATTCCAAAGGGCATAACTGGATATTTATTCCTTAAACTCAGGCAAAGTAAGGTTATCAAAATTGGAGATCTACTGAATGTTGTCGGCCCGACTCTGAATTAGCCTCACATACTTATCTTGTCCAGTTGTTTCATGTTCTGAATTAGCCTCTGCCCCTGACTCTGAAAAAAACCAAATGACCTCTGTGCAGGAACCCCCAAAAGCAACATATCTGCACGAGGAGGTGAAACAACAGTATCTATTGGAATCTTTGATAATACCCCAGCTTGCTCTGGCTGCAGAGGCCATTGCATAAACAATCTCTACTATCCTTTTCCACAAGGCCCCACCATACTTGGGAAATTCTGCAGCCAAATATTTATATATTCATAAAATGTACAAAATGCACTGCAAATTACCATGCAGTGATGTACGTGGAGCTCTTGATCACTGCAAAACAACATGCAGTAAGGCTACCATTTTACATCTTTATGGTGTCCTTGCTCATCAAATCAGATTATTTGGGGAACAACCCATGTCTTCATACTTAGGCCTTTTGAAAGCCCAACTGTTACTTTGTTGCTACAAATGCTCATTATATTTTAATAAGCCTTGAAAACTAAGCAATGAAACTGCATGAATCATTCTATGTTATGAATTGGAGCTAATAAACTCAAGATGCAAAATACTGCTCACATACAGGACATGCACATCAATCAGAAGGCATAACTTAAAAAACATCGCTAATGCATAAGTATGATGACAAAAGTATCAGCACAGGCTCAGTATGCAGACTAGAAAGTAAATACGTATCCATATATTGAGCAGTTCAATACAATACATCAACAAAGGAAGGTATTTAAGATGAATGTTCGCAAAATCCTAGTGGTAAATTGTCTGTTCCAAGCCCTTCAAATAATTAATCAACAGCGGCACATCACCATGCAAACCAATACTTTAGGGCCAGGCATCAGATTATGTTTTATCTTATCGCAAAATAACATTATCATGGCTCCTTTCTTATTTTCTTTTCATTATCATTGGGGGTTTTGCAAGCCCATGACACATATAAAACATGCTATGCAGGGGATGGTTATAGCATGAAATGTGGAAACAAGAAGAATATGACTGTCGGATCATTCCTTCTATGCCATGAGCAAAATGACGCTATCAAATGGGCAATACTCCACCATCTCCCATTTGTTGCATATCCTCGTCTTCCAATTTGAAGGTTTCCAGTTTGACCCATTCGCTCCAACCCCATATCCACCGCTCCCAACCATCGGCGACAAACTAATTACCACACTTGACGGAGCCTTCAGTTGCTCATCATGAATAAAAATGCATTTATCACCATATGGGCACCCCTCAACAGTGTAGAACTTCTGACAATCCCTTCTTCTGTAAGACCTCTGAGCCTCCATACCGATAACCCAATGGGGGTATTTGATCTTCCTTCCAAGGCTCCAAGCAATCATCCCTAGCTACCACAATCTCCTCCCAGTTGGGAGGTGGCTTGCGGAGCTCCTCAATCCCATAAGCGAAGGGACAATTTTTTACATACAGCCAAGTCCCAGCCCGGAACCTGCAGCATAGTTTTGCCTTGAAGAACATCTTTCCGATGTCTTTGGACCTACCGGACCCATCTCCCTGAGAATCCCCATTGGAGTTCCGTGATTTCTTGTTCGGAGGTAGCTCGCTCCAGCCCCGGGATTGGGGCTGGATGGCATTGGACACAGTATACGAGGAGGATTCCCCATTCCAAAGATGGTAATCATCCTCCATCATCCATGATGCTTGATCGATCCTTCTGCCGAGGCCTGACGAGACTGGAGCGGTCGCAATAGCACTACTGCTCGTAATCACAGCTCCCTCCTCGCCATAAGCCATGCTTTAGAATGTAAAGAACCAAAAAGATAGAACAAAATCCTAACTTTCTATGATCTGGGAAACCCAACCAATGATTAGCATTACCCAGGAAATACTTCTAACTGAAAAATGTTTATTATAGCTACCAGATACTGGAGCTAAATAAGGGTTTTTATCAACAAATAACACGTTCAAATCAACTCATTCAGTGAAGAATCTGAGGGCTTTTAATAGGATTGGTATGGAATGAGAGAGAATCCAGTTTAAACAGAGATTTCAAAACCCTAGCACTTTCAAGATTGGGAGAAAAACAAACCAAGAACCAAGACGCCAAGCGGAGGAGCTCGTATAGGAGCCGGTGGGGAGGGGAGAAACCCTAGCAGCAGAGCGCGAAGGAGAGAGAGAAACCCTCGCAGCAGAGCGCGAAGGGGAACAGCAACTATAGGGTGTAACGGTCAAGAATGAGAGGCGGGGTACGGTTCGGGCAGCGGCAAATTTCACGCGGTTTTCAAAAGTTTGAAGGTTTCCAACTTTCAAAAGTTCAATTCTTGACAAAATTATTCGCGTGACAACCGAAATAGGACTAAGAAAAATTGCTATATAAATATGCCTGCTTATTTTTGCAAATACAAAATTTGACCAAAAAAGGAAAGGTGCAGGAGACAGCAATCTTTCGCAAGAATAAACTCAAATTCTGATGCAACAAGACCCCAGGAGTCCATTGCCTTTGCCCTTATATAGTATAATTAAATTTTACGAAATTAACAATCTTGCCCTCTTCAAGTTGTTGGGTGTCTCTTTTCCCTCATTCCTGTTTTTTTTTTGTCCTGATAATATTACAATAATTATAATTTTAGCCTCGAATTATGCATAGAATATAGTTATCCATTTTGCAGCATACAGTGCGAAGCAACAAGAAAGCCTTCAATTTACTAATTATAAAGAGTTCGTGTCTGTGCCCTACCATGCATTAGCTCATAAGAAAGCACTATGTTTTATAATATAATATGCTCAAATTTGGTTACATGATCATCACAATGCCTTCCAGGGTGCAGAATGGAGCTTATTTCAGATTTCGGCATCAGCTTCAGGCTAGATGCTACAATTAACGTACACAAGTCCAGCAACAAATACCAGCTAGCAATTGACTGCAAGTCAGATCCTGCCAAAATAGATCCAAATTAAGATTTTTTTTTTTGTTTTTCTCTTCTTTTCGCCTTTGCCATTGTTATACTGACGCAAAATGCTTTCAAGAGGATTACAATGAGCACCGTCTGCAACTACCTGCTCCAATCTGAGCTCCATCTGCGAGCTGACCACTATGCATTTGCAAAGTTCTGAATTTTATTATTCACCCTTGCCAAGGTAGATGCGAGGTAAAATTTGCTCAAGACCACATATAAAGGAATGCATATCATATTGACCAGAATCCACAACATTTAGGACGTACAGATAAATCGTACATGATCCAGCTTAGCCGTTCAACAATGTCATAATTATTGGCCAACCTGTTGGCTTTCCTTTTCTTTTTCTTTTTTCTTTTTGACAAAAAATGAGAGCAGATGAATGAGCAGGGATGGAATTGGAAGCAAATCCTCACCCAACAGCCTTTAAATAAGTCTAAATGTACCTTTGCAGCTTTAACAATAAAGCTGCTCTGAATAAATCAGTAGTGAAGCCTAGCCCCATTAATTATAGGGGCAGCTCCCCTGATCATCTTGACATGGGTGGCATAGTCACTGAAGTGCATGGTGTACAGGGTGCTCATATAGCGCGTGACATGGAGTCGACTGCGAAGGGACTCGGTTATGACTCCATTATAACCAGCCTTCCTCATGAGTGAGTCGATGGTTTCGGTCTTCGTCCAACCTGTTTCAGAAGGGGAAAAGAAAAGGGCTCCATAACACTGATATAAAACATATTCTACATTCAAGATGAAACCACCGTGACCTTCTTGTTATCTTATTAAGCCCTCCGTGGGAACGATTATGTTCAATCCTGAAACCTCTTAAAACTCTCAACCCTTTTTTGTTTGGTAAAAAACCGTGGACACTTATCGTCGTAGAGAGCGGGAGGGGGGAATTTTGGGGAGCAACGCTATTGTAGAAATGCCACGGCCGCCGAGCATATTGGAGCCATGGTCGCGTTGCAGAGAAGGCGTTTCCAGCAGGAGACTATCACTGGTCCTCGCTAGAGTGGAGCGGGTGAGCGGATGTGTCAAAATTCATGTCTCGATGCAGCATTTCATCGAACACTCTAGAAACGGCTGGGAGGACCAGCTTCCGAGGATGGAGAAGGTGGGCGATGCAGTGGTAAGCGCCGAGGATGAACGCCCGGTGCTGGGGGCCACTGCCAGGAAGCCGTGGGTGGAGGTTGCCAGAGGCGTCGCTCGGCGGGGCACCTGGTCCAACCACCGCATTTCCAAGGGTGAGTTGAGGGAGCTGCAATGGCACTTCACCAAGGTGTTGGTGTTTCCGCCGGAAAGGTTGGAGAGCGCTCGGCTGGCCTGGAGCTCCACGGCAATCATCATGTGGAGCCTAGGGAGGAGTGTGCTAGATCATTTGGTGGTCCGGGAGCTCCGTGCCAAGGGGAAGCTCACCTACGATCCGGAGGCCATTTCTATGGCGGAGGATCATCTGCTGCTCCGGTTCAAAAGTGAGGCAAATAGGGAGGCAATGCTGAAGAATGGCCCGTGGATGACCGCTGGCCAACTCCTTGCCATGGACCGGTGTCAGCCAGATTTTGTTCCGGGCACGAAAGGCGTGAATAGGGCGGTGGCTTGGGTCCGCCTCCCAGAGTTGCTGGTGGAGTATTGGGAGCGCGGCATCATCTTGGAGATAGTTGCTGAGGCCGGCCGGCTGGTAGCGGTGGATGCGTTCACGGAGCAACGGCGGAGGCTGGGGTTTGCTTGAGTGCGGGTCGAGCTGGACACGACCCAGCCTCTAACGCCGGGGGTTTTCATCCAGGGAACGACGGTGAGCTTTTGGCATGCGTTCGTCTACGAGAGCTTGCTGACGGCCTACTTCCGGTGTGGTCGCCTTGGGCACTAGGAAGCAGGATGTCGTTTTTTTCTCCCGGGCTCAGTGGCGGAAGACCCACGACCGAAAGGTGGGTCAGAGCTGCAGATGACCTGGAGCCAACGTGGGTCGAGGCTCTCCGTCTCTTTGGTCCGTGGCTGACGACCACCTGGATCCGGCCGACTGGAGGGCCCTTGGCTGCAAACAACCAGCCGTCGTTGAGACGCGGGACGGGGGCGTCCGGAGGTGCCCGAGGCTTCCGTGGCTCGGGACGGGTGGCAGACCCCGACTAGGCTTGCCCGACGCTATTGGTGGGGACGGGAGGTTTGGGAGGGGAGCCCAGGTGGAGAAGACGAGTGGAACCGGGCAAGTCACCAAGTTGGTACTCGCCCGTGATGAGGTAGGCCGTTTGGATGCAGGCCAGAAGTTGGGCCTGGCTAGGGTCGGTGGGCCAGTCATCAACCGGGCCTGCAACCCGCCAAACGGAAGGGGGCACAGCACAGGGAAAGCTAAAGGCTTGGACCGGCGTTCGGCCGGGCCCGGCTCGGTTCCTGCGGGCCCTGGTTTGCAAAGGCTGGGCCAACACAGTAAAGAGCCGATGGTGGATCATGGGCCAGCATTTGTTGTGGCCAGGCTGGTGTGGCGCTCGGGGAAGCTGTTGGGGCGTCACCCGACCTTGGTGCGGGCCCGAGTCGGCTGAGGCGGGTGGCCTCGCTCGATGGTGCCGGCCTCAAGGGGATGGGGGAGGATGCCCCTGTCCTGCACGGTCGCTCCGCCGGGGTCCGAGAGGCTCCGAGCTACCGGAGGAGCGTCGAGCGGCGGGAGGCCGTTACAGTGCTCGACGAGGAGAGGGTCCACAGGATCCACCCGCGGGAGGATCGTCAGACGAGAGATAATCGAGCGTTGGTGGGCAAGGTCGTCAGGTCCTCCCCTTCGACTTCGCCACCGAGCCAGCTTCTTCCCTCCCCCGCATATCATCCGGCGTTTACTGCCACGGCAGGGGACTCTGAGGCAGAGGGGGTGGCATCGGGTGATGGGTCCTCCCAGATGATCGGGGAGCCATCTCTAGCGTCGAGGCCACTCCAGGCAGACCAGGACCCTTCCATCCCCTCTGAGGCCCACCAGGAGGGAGGAGCCTCGTCCTCTCATGTGAGACTCTTCGGCCTCCTGAAGCGGGCTCTACAGGGGGTGCAAGGAGAGAAGCAGTCAAGTGAGGAGGAAAGAAAGAGTTTGTATGACAAAGTGATGGTAGGGTCTGGGGAGGGGACACTGGCGAGCTCTCAGATTATCCAATGAAGGTCCTATTATAGAATTGCCGGAGGGCGGGGAAGCCCTCCTTTGGGCCTGCCTTCCATTGGTTGGTGCAGGTCCACAATCCTGATGTTTGTATTTTGTTTGAGACGCGGCTTTCCGGTAGGAGTCTGCAACATGCGAGGAGGGGCCTCCCCAGATCATGGGGTTTCTATGCCGTAGAGTTCCGAGGTTTACCTGGGAGGATTATCGCTGCGTGGAGATTAAGGATTGGCGATCTAGATGTGTTCCATGTGTGTGACCAGAAGGTGGTGATGGTGATCTTGGATGGCATGACTAGGCCATGGGTATTAGCGGTTGTATATGCTAGCAGGATGAGGAGGATTTTGTGGGAGGAGGTAGCCAAAATCACGCAGCTGGGTCACCCTCTTCCGGTGGCAAGGGACTTCATTTGCATTGAGGGTCCTCAAGAGAAAATGGAGGGAAAGGCTTTCACTTATAAGTGGGAGGTCAGATAGTTCCAGAATTTCATCACTAGCAATGGCCTGGTGGACCTTGGCTTCGATGGCCCTAGGTTCACCTGGTGCAACAAACGGCAGGGACAAGCCAGGGTTTGGGAGCGGATCGACAGAGTCTTTGCTACAGATGGCTGGGTGCAGAGTTTTCCAGACTACCGGGTGAGCCACTTGCCGCGGATAGCCTCGGACCATTGTCCTATCTTGGTTAGTACCTCTTCTACTACCCATTTTCATTGTTCTTTTAGATTCAAGAAGATTTGGTTGTCATATCTCCAGTCTTAGAAGGTGGTGCATGAGGCTTGGCGGGTGCCAGTCAGGAAAAATGCTATGTATAGAGTCTCTCGTAAACTGGAGATTACCAGGCGAGGCTGTGGAGGTGGAACGAGGAGGAAGTGGGCAACATTTGCAGAAGGATGGAGGCGGCCGAGGAGGCTCTTTCCAGGTTGCAGACCCAGGAGGTGCATGATGGAGGGTTAACTACAGGAAAGCTAGAGGAGCTTAGGTCTCATCTGTCTACCCATGATTCTCATCTCCGCCAGCAGGAGACGTTCTGGAGATAGAAGTCTCGGATCCAGTGGATCAGAGAGGGTGACCGAAATACCAGGTTCTTCCACCAGTCAGCTATCATCAGGAGACAGAAGAACAAAATCAGAGGTATAAGAGATTCAGATGGCCAGATGACAGAGGATCCAGCGGCCATTAGAAGGGTGCTGGAGTTGTTTTTCAGGTCTAGATGGATAGACCAGACAGACCGGATGGGTTCTTCTACGCCACCACCGCCGTCAGCCAGAGTCACAGAGGAGGAGAATGCTGCTTTGATTAGGCCAATGTCGGCAGAGGAGATCAAGGAGGCTTTGTGATTGTTGGGGGAGGATAGAGCTCCGGGCCCGGATGGTTTTCCCCTAGTATTCTTTAGGAGGTACTGGTCGATCATTGGTCTTGATGTGGTAAGGCGATACAACAGTTCTTCAACTCGGCAGTCCTACAGGCAGATTGGAAGAGGACATTCGTCACATTGATTCCGAAGAGGTCAGATACTACAGAGCCGACTCACTACCGACCCATCAGTTTGTGCACTACCCTATACAAAACCACGGCAAAGGTTCTGATCGCTAGGCTGCGAGTTATTTTACCCAGACTTATCAGTCCGGAGCAGAGGGCTTTTGTGGGGGGGCATAGTATCACGGATAACATTATTATTGCCTAGGAGTTTATGTTCGATCTTCAGTGAGCCCCGTATCGGAGGAGCTTGATGGGCATCAAGCTAGACATGGAGAGGGCCTATGATAGGATGAGGTGGGACTTCCTGCGCAGCTCACTGGTTAGTTTTGGATTCCATGGGCTGTGGATTGATTGGGTTCTAGGGTGTGTCTGCTCTCCCTTCTTTGCCATTTTGGTGAATGATTCACCCTTGCACTTCTTTGAGTCGACAATGGATCTCCGACAGGGCTGCCCGTTGTCTCCATTACTGTTTATTCTGTGTGCGGATGCTCTATCCAAGGCCCTCAGGCAGGCGGCAGAGCAGCAGGTCTTGGAGGTGTATAGTTCGGTGATCGGATCGTGCCAGATCTCTCATCTATTATTCACCGATGACTGTCTACTTCTGGCCCGGGCCACACAGCGGGCCATTATGGATGACTACTGTTCTTCTTCTAGTCAGGTGGTAAATAGAGCCAAGTCTGCTATTTGTTTTAGTCCCAGGATCCAGCTACAAACCAAGGCTTCCATTAGAGACATCCTGGGTGTGGGTGAGCAGGAGAGCACGATGAGGTATCTTGAGGTTTCCATCATTGGACGGCGTCTTTGGCGTAGTGATTGTTCCGAGGTTGAGCTAAGCATCAGACGCAGGTTAGAGGAATGGCAGATGGATGCTCTTTCCATGATGGGGCGTATCATTCTGGTGCGGTCGGTACTGAGTTCAATGCCGGTGTACCTATTGGCACACACTCAGGTGCCTATCTCTCTGTTGAGGGCTTAGGAGCAGTTGTTCAGGGACTACATGTGGGGCAGGCAAGAGGGCAGGAGAGGCATTCATCTGGTGGTATGGGAGGTTGCCTATCAGCCTCTCAGACTTGGGAGCCTGGGGGTTCTATCATTGTTGGTGCGGCGGGAGACTCTAAAAGCACGGTGTGCCGCTAGATTTTTTTTGAGCCGAACAGTCTGTGGTACGCCCTATTGAGGGTGAAGTATGGTGGCCACTCAACGCGAGAGAAGCTCCAAAGTGGGCGCCATTGTTCCTTCATCTGGCGAAAGATTTGCTCATCCGCGCCCTCGGTGCTTCCGGCGATCAGGTGGATGGTTGGGAATGGGCAGTCCATTGACATTTTGGAGGATCGACGGCTGTCTCTCTGCAGGATGCCAACAATGGTCGACTCTGCAAGATTGTCCGATCGCAGAGTCAGTGATATGATGATCCCTGGCGAGGTTCGGTGGGATGAGGCCATGATCAGATAGGTTTTTGGGATACAGCGGAGCGGATACTTGCCACTCCGATTCCATAGGTTGGGATGGATAAGTAGATGCGGGCGGCTACTGGGTCAGCTAGAGTTGATATACAGGCACTATTGGGGTTTCAGGCATTGTGAGGGTAGGTGGATTTGGAGGATGCGGACGCATCCACGGGTGGCACTATTCATTTGGAAGATGGTTTAAGACTATCTGCCAACTAGAAAGATGCTAGCCAAGAGAGGGATGGGGGTTTCTCTGATGTGTGTGGATTGCCCAAAGTCGGTGGAGACTGTTAGCCATGTGCTATTTGAGTACCCGCGGGCAGCTCTGGTTTGGAGGAGGACATCTTTTTCCTTGTCGGGGCTTACTTTTGATGTGGGGGACTTTCTATGGCAGGTGAGGCTTGCGCTACGATAGCTGAGCACCGTAGGGTGGGGTATTGCAACTATCTACTTGATATATCATATTTGACTGGATAGGAATGCCAGAGTCTTCTAAGGGAGAAAGGCTCCCCTGAGAGTTGTTTTTGAACAGGCTCTCTATCAGGCAGTGAAGATCTTGGAGGCTGCTGAGTTGGATTTATCTACAATGGCTAGGAACATCTGGGACCCCCTCCCCATTATCATAGCGCCCAGATTTGTTTGTCTCTTGGGAGTCTCCATCTCCTGGCCATCTAGAGGTGAATTTCGATGGAAGTCTGCCCGGTGGTGCCGATCGAGCGGGAGCGGCTTTTGTCATCAGAGATCATGGCGCCAGGCTAATTGCAGCAGGAGGGTGCCGCTCCTTCGAGGCCTCGGCTTTTGGGGCGGAGCTCAAGGCAGCCTGGAAGGGGCCTTCTTATGCGAAATATGTTCTGCAGGCTATTTGTACCATACTGGAGGGCGACTTAGCTTCCCTAATGGCACGCTTTACGAAGGAGGGGAGGCAGGAGGGGAGCACCCCCTCTTGAGCGACAGTCGCCGCATGCTACGGGAGTGTCGGATCCTCCAGATCAGGCATGTCCTTCGAGAGGCGAACCAGGCTGCTGACTGGGTCGCCTCCTTTTCTATGTACCACTCCAGAAAGTTTCTTTGAACTCAACAGTCTTCTGTTCCTTTTGCTTTGTGTTGTTTACTTGATGCTGATGTAGCTGGTTGTACTCATGCTAGAGCAATGTGAGCAGCCGATTCACCAAAAAAAAAATATTATGTTCAAAAGATGGAAAACCATATGCAACTTAAAGCAAGGATATTGGATATCAAATAATGAATCTAGTGAGCCTCTTGGATCTCTCTACTTGGAAAAGCAATTTTCCAGTAATCTTTCAATTCCATGGTTCCAAAGAGTCACCTAGGTCAACACTTAGTTTGGTACTCAACCACAATTCATGATGGACTGACAGTTAAACACTAGAACTGGAAACTGATGTACGGATTGTGCAAATTTGAACTGATTTTCAGATGCTCCCAACTTTTAGAGGGAAGCACTGTTGCAATAGTTCACCGTTTACTAGATATGCAAAGAAAGGAAAACTGAGAGAGCAAATAACAATACACAATGTACCTTCATGGGCAGCAACCTCAGGCAAGTATGTTGCGCTGCACCTTGTGCTGTAATCGGGGTCAGTAAATTCAATAATTAAACCATGCTTTCCAATCTGCACAATAGGAAGTATGCAGTTGTAAGTACTAGAAATACTACAACTACTTTAGATAGTTATTGGTGGGAACATGGGAACACTTCGGTGAATGTAGAAGGAAGACAAAGAAAAGAAAAAACTCTATTCTGCAATGCAATCTCTAAAATGTACAAAACTTGAGACACTACCGATTTTGCCTCTTGCTACAGTCAAACAATAGGCCCTATTCTCTTAAGTTAGTTTTATAAATCCTACCATGCCATTATTTTTATCAATCGTCAAATCCTCTAACAACAAACATGTTTCTATCTCATATCTAACTATGTTTCAGCCGGATCATCATTTTTTATCATTTCCACCCCGTCTTCCATAATTCCATCCAGTAGCATTCCCACTAAAGTCTTGAGGGTATTTCAGCACCTCAGAATACAGCAAAGCAACTAGCAGCCCAGGCCATTAGGATCTAGCTGGAAACTAGCAGGTGATATGGTTTAGAGAGAAAAGAAGATAAATATTGGGTTACCATAAACAACCTTTCAACATGATTTTGACATCTCTTTAAAAGATAAAGTTTAAAATTCCTGTTCCACACAAACAGCCTATACCTTCTGCCCATGCCCCTAGCTAATATGCTGTGCATAATCCAGTCCCTATGCAAAATTTATAAAAATGACCGCATCAAATACAAGAGAAGCAGCAACCTCCCAATCAAGGTAATGAAGAGCAGATTCGTAATTAGTCAGTACAGATACTGTGCATTCCAAATATGGCAATTCTTTAGCTTGTATAGGAGGGAAGCGCCGGTCCCTCAGAGCACTACAAGAAGACAAAACACATCAGCTTAAAGAATTACACAACATATTATACATATATAATCTTACTCCCTGTGTCCACCTCAGAGATACAGAACATCAATTATGGGAAAAGTAATAACAGGAATAAATTTTAAGAGATCAACAATGGAAAGTAGGTTCATGATTTAGAGCAGGAAGAAAAACTAGAATATGGTTACTGTCATGCAACATTATGCATGAGAACACTTATAAGTTGACTTCAAAAAGAAGTTACCCAAATAAAACTATCTGCTTACTTGGAAAATCCAGAATCTTCCATTTAATATATTAAAATAATGATATTCTTTTTGCAATGAAAAGGTGGGAGTTACAAAACCAAAACTGTCAGAATTAGAACTAACTTACCCTAACCTGTTACCATCACAATTCATCATGAAGCAGCACAAGTCACTAGCAGTATCTCAGTCATCCTGGAAGTGAAAATCTAGCTCAAACAAAATGGAATGAGCAATGACAAGACACTGATCAATTATGCCATCTAAACCATCATCATCATCATCCAGGCATTGAGGTGTCAAAGTGAAGTCAGCTATGGAGCACAAATATGAGTTGAATACTCAGTAGATTTTTACAGCTATTTGTCAAGGAGTTGGCACATATATAGGAATTTCCACCAAATTCTAGGCCATATAACTTTCAGATAAGAAGAGCTTGCCATGAACCTAGAAGTCTACTTGGCAGGTAGCACAGAGGTCCTTTCTCACAAATCCCATCTATGTTTTGTTCTCCCCTTAAATTCTTTTTTCAACCTTCAATTTAATTTCAGGCCCCTCTCCTTACAAGAACCTTAATGGAATCACTTGACAGTACAACCTCAATTAAATCTTCATCATTATCCTGTACTAGCGTACCCAAAACTCCACATGGCTCGGACACCCCACCCCCCACCCCCCCCCCTCTTCTTGTTATTGGTATTGGTATAGCCAACCTTATTTAAAACAATATTATTTTATCCGCCAAAGTTGACAAAAATTTCCAGTCTAGTGGAACAAATTTTTCAAAATTTTGATATATATATATATATAAATATATATATATATATATATATATATATATATATATATATATATATATATATATATATATATATATATATATATATATATATTAGTATGGTTTGATGAAATCACAACTCTACCGCCATGGGTAAATTTTAAGCATGGAACCATACTAGTTTTACATTATCCATCAGTAGGAAACTATCAGAATTTTAGAGAATAGTCAACTTCTTGTCTTGCTCATTAAGCTGTTTATATGGTTTTTCATTGGTTTGAAAAATTTGTAGAAAACAACACTCATACAGTTCGGAAAGAAAGATTAAAATTTACGAGAATATCATTTTTTGATAATGAAGAATACAAATATTTCATTTGATATGGCACATATTGTAGACCTAAAAATATGAGAAAATCAGGTTTTTTCATCAATCAATTCATGCATCATAAGTCATATAATCATTAATGCATTAAAATGACATGTACTAATGCAGTATAAGCATAGACACATAAACAATAGTCATGAATTCATATGCATAACCTGCAAATAAAAATATTCAAATTTACAACTGACTAGTCCAGGCTTTTGCACTATATCAAATCTATATTCCTTCCTATAAGAATCTTCTATTTTATCAGTACTGCCTACAATATCACAACCAGTATACATATGTACATAGAAATAGACATAAACCCACACAAACACACAATGCGAAACATAATGCATGTCAAAGTACCAACAGAATGACAGTGGCCTATATTTAAAAATAGTTATAATAATGCACATCAAGAAATATATCTCATTTGTAGATTGTCTATCAAAAGATGATTATGTTGATGGTGCTAGATTGGAATCAAGTGAGAGGTTTTTTGTTATTTCTTTGAAGAAAATAAACAGGCTTTTTGTTAAATGCTAAGATTTAAAGAGTCATAACACACTTATCATCCTTCCAACATAACCATGCAAAAAGTCACTAATTTCCAGATGGTATCAGCGTAACACAAAATACCTAGTTAATGCATAATCCTTGAAACCATTGATCAAGCAACGGGCTTCTAAAGTTCCAATACATCCACGCAGACGTGGCTCCCCACCATTGACTGCTTTCTTCCAAGTAACAAACAATGGGCTGAAATCAGAAATACACCAACGTAAGAGCAGAACAATATACTAGCACTATCTCCATGGAGAACTACCAGATATAAACAACTTTGATGACTGCCACATAGTGTAACTGCAATTCAGAGAAAGACCTATTACATCATTATTGAATGAATGAAAATCATCATATGCCTTAATCAACTGGGGCAGATGACATCTCTAAAGGGGAAAAAACAATTACAACAGTTACAACAATCATTAAATAACACAATATTGAAGTAGTCATGACCAGGCCAAATTTGAGGAGTATGACAATTTTTTGTGTTCATATCTGATTTTAGAACTAGAAAGAAAAAATCATCAAAAGTGAAATTATCATAAATCCAATAAAAGAAAGAAGACATGAGCAGGCATAAGATACAAATTTCCAATAGAAAGAGGGACCTAGAATGAAGAAGCCAATCCCAAAAAATAAAAAATAAAAAAAAATTCCTTAACAACAATACTTTTGAGCTCAAACTTCACAGATCTAATTGCTGGGGAGAAGTTTTGAGTTCAAATGATGTCACTTTATTCATGAATATTGCCACTAATTTTATCTACAATCAAGTATTCTCTGAAATAGCAAAATGATGTCTTCATATCATTTAAGTTTTAATGGTTCATTCCTTAGTTCCCCTCCTTTCTCGATGGGTAGGTAGAGACTATGTTCTTTCATATGGAAGAGCTTCTTATGTAATACAAACTCCTTTTCCAAACGTTCGACTAATACTGGAAGCTCCCTCCTATGCTGGGTCTCCTGGCCTATGTTGCAAATGTCCAAACAATCTCACAAAGTTTTCCTTCATGCAACACTACATGGCTTGTTTCCGCAATTTCTTCTGAACCAAAACAGATTTTTTATCACCCAAAAATAAAAATAGTTATGACACAAATGCACGACTATGAAGGATCAGGGTTTTTCTTTTTTTTTTCCCTTTTTTTTTGTTTTTACAGACAGTTGCCCATTGCAACAGTCACTAGGTAAACAGACACTTCCTTGTTCAACATCAAAAATTTGATGGCATTCAATGAACATGACTATGACCATGAAAGACACATTTCAGTATTTGCAAAAAAATTGCCGCAATCCAATTGGCACAAATAAAACAGAAATTAAACCCATCAATATCACATGCAAGATGATAAAGAAGGGTCCCATGATACGTGAACATGAACCGGCAATCGCAACAGAGAATCCAACAAGATTTTTTTAAGAGACATAGGTAAAAGTATAAAAACATCAAAAAAGATAATCAGTCCCAACAGCCACATAATAAGGGAATAAGAAGTTAAGAACCATGTAGCAGTGTCTCATTTTAAGAACAAAAGGAGACATAGATCAATATATGACTACGAACTTTGAATTTATCTAAGATTTAAAGAAAGTTCATAAGGCGTATAATTCTAAAATAAAACCTTTTAAAAAAAACAAACAAAAAAAAAACAGAGCTCAAAATGCCTCTCCTTCATTCAAAGGAACCCAAAAACAAAATTCTAATCGTCATACCCATACAAGAGAACCTAAAACCAATGAAATTTACAAATTGAGAATCGAGAAAAGAAAGCGATCCTGTAATGCAATAAGCAATAAGAGCATAATCCAGCTATCATCAAAATCCTCTATTATTGCTTTAAACCATCAAAAGCCCTTTATTTTTTCTTAATGTTTTATTGCTCGATTAAAGGCCATCAGACTTTAATCAGACCACCAGAACACCAGAAAATCCGAAATTAAAGAAAAAAACAAGCAAAAATCCTTCCAAACTTTCCTTTTTTCAGAGGGGATGGGTAAAAAAACCCCGTAAATTCCATAACAACACGAGACACAATGATAGGAACCAAGGAGACAAATCCTAGGAGGGCGATCCTTACTGCTGCCCTTCTTCGAAAGCCGGGGGAGGCGCCTGCACGCTGTTGTAGTGGGCGACGAGTGTGTCGAAGCAGTACACCGCCATTTCCCGATTCGCTGACACCATCTTGAAGCGCGATAAATCGGGGTTTTTATAAAGATCGGAGACCGGCGCCGGAGAGAGGCGATCTCCGAGGATCGAATCGAGGAATGAAGAAGAGAAGGGATGGCCGTCTCCCTCTCCCTAGGGCTCGTAGAAGAGAAAAGGAAGGGGGAAAAGAAACGCCACGCCTGGGGTTTTATAATATACGAGTCTTATCGTTGGGAACGGGAATAATTGAGAGCGAGCGAGTACGGAAAGGATAGCAGAATTTGCGAAGGACTCCAAAAAGAACTCCAATGGCTCCCCGGACAGTTAAAGTTTAAATAAGATAATTAATTTTTTAACATAAAATACCGCTCTATTTTAATTTTTAAGGTGCTGCTCAAGATATTCCGTTCGTCTGAAACACGAATTGCATCCATCCTTCAGGTTCGGAGAAAAATATTGCTCTAATTAGACAAACGAAAATTTTAGACAACTATTTTTCAAAGACTAATTAATAAAGAATTGATATCTGAGTAGTTCAGACTCTTCTCCTCTTTATTAAAGTTCAGGAGCTTCTTTTTTTTCCTTCTTTTGTGACGTTAAAAAATAGTATGTAACTGGATAAATTGAATTAGTAAATTTTGTTCAAATTTAATCAAAGTTATCAAACGTGTTGATGGGGTTACACCAAGGTTGGTACCATAAATTGGATTTGGCATAGGCAATCGATTGTTGGTAATTTTGGCACTCACACAAAGCAAATTGCCGTGTTCTGCCCCAATGGCACCCCTAAACTGCACCACCGCGTCGGACTGTAGGATGGAATACTTGCACTAGATGATGAGTTCGGGTTGTATCTTCTACGCTAACAAATGATTCATTTTCTTTCGCAGTGTCAACAGTTTGCTCGTACATCATCTGCATCAAGAGCTGTGCAGACGGATGGAAACAGAAGGTAGGATTGCTTTGAATCATGAAAGCATTCTTTTGCATGAAAGATACAATCCGAACCCCTCTGATTCTCTTCTTCGGGGGCGATGTGAGCGTTGGACCTAAAAGAGTTGGTCTGGTCTAAGAAGGGGGAGGCTCCCACCTAAAAAAGAGGACAGAATTAAAGGTGACATAGGCTATCGGCATCCAACGAGAGCCCAAATATATAAGGGCCCACCTAGGGCCGAAACGTGTTAATAAATCTATTTGTTTGCCAGTTGACCCTCCTAGCTTTTCCTTCAATATTGGCTTCTTTAACTGCAACGAGAAGCCTAATAATGACATAAAAAAGTTTGGACTTTGTTAATGACCGAAGTACTTCTAAAGATTTCTTGCAATTGATGTGACAGAGTGGGGGAATTAACCTACCGTTTTAATTCGTAAATAAGCGATTTTTATGACATAATTGACTAAATAGGCTAAGCCAGCAGTTTCCTAGTCGTTTCCCTTTCTAGAAAAAAAATTTACTCAAGAGTTTGTCTCTCTTTCCACAAATTGGGTATGGCTAAGCAGTTGCACCCACCCTTGTATCGAAAGATTTGTGTTGTTCCCAAATATTTGACAAAAAAAATATAATTAGTAGCACTCCCAACATTATTTTGGGAAAACAAGATTTGCTTCTTTTTTTCTTTTTGGAAAGGAAAAATCTTAAACTTCCCGGTAGTGGTGATTAGAGCCAAGTGCAATTGGATCCATTTTCCTCTTCAACAACATTAATAACTTCGAATGGACTACAAAAGACATGCATACATGCATATATATACATATAAATACACACACTATCTATATATACATGTATATAATATAGTGAAAGAGATTGAGATTTGGCTACATTCAAGTAAATCTTCACTCAGATCCGATTAAAACTATATTGGACAATAAAAGTTCCATATTGATGATCTGAGCAGTTAAATATAATTGTGTGAGGATGTTTTTGAGCCAAGCAACCCTTTTCTTATGCCTCGTCGCTTCTCAATTGCTGAAGCATGCTTCGTTTCCTAGGACGAAGAGCTCCTTTTGTTCATTCTAATGTTGCCCTCTTTTCCAAGGTGAATAAATCCGACAACTCAGCAGCAATGTGCAACTAAGTTTCTCATCCGGTGGATAGGGAGAAAATACATACCAGTACATACATACATATACATATATACATACATACATACATACATATATATATATATATATATAATACATGAAATGCAATGACAAGATTTTACACTCACCATCAGATTTGATATTAGTGATCAGAAAATAAAAATGTAAACAATTAGATACGATATAGAAGGCCTAAGATATCTATAAATAAATAAAAAATTATATGACCTGAAAACTCCTAACCATGCAGCAAATCACCATAAATATATAATCATAATAGAACGCCATGTGTTAATTTTGAGATGACTTGATGCATAGTTTAAGAATCAAGAGAACATATGATTTTTTGTGTATATATATCTTAGACTCTCTAAATCACATATATTTCCATTTCTTGGCAACCAACATAGCATTGTATTTGGTAGTTGGTGTGAAGTTCTTTCTTTAGATCCTGTGTTTTTTTAATCGCACCCCTATATATACGCCTATATAAACATTGACGAAGCTAGCTCCACTTGCTCTGCAGAGAATATGACACACTTCAGAAGGGATTAGGCGCAACCGTGATCATCATCATTCATACAAAATAGGTGCACTTAAAGAAGGTCAGAAGAGGAAAATATAAACTTAACTTCACATCTACTGTACGGGAACCTTACATAGCGTCAAGAAGTTTATGACTGATTGCAAGAGGTGATAGAAAATCTATTTGTATATAAAATCCCTGCTTCACACTTTATATTGGAAGATAAATGGAGGCAAAAAAGCAAATAAGAACAAGTTAGAGTTAAATGACGACGTGTAAATATTTATATTTACTTCATGTATAAACGTTAGAATCAAATGGCTAGAATTTTTCAGTCAATTGACAGTTATATGACTTGACCTACAATGAAATTTATATCAAAAGCTGGAAATATGATCTGATCCCACATCTGACCAAACCTTTGAGCTCTCAAGATGGAAGGCAAATGACTCTGTTAGTCTGCAGGCATCTTGAACCCGAAGGCGAGTACCCTGCTGTCCAACGACAACAGCTGCCACCTGAGATGCCAGCATGCCCATGCCTTTTAAGTCTGATGCCCCTCTAAGAATCCCATATAAGATACCTGAAGCATATGCATCACCAGCCCCACATGTGTCCACAGGAATGCATGGAGATGGAGGTATATATATTGCTTCACCTTTTATGCCTATATAAGAGCCTCGTGGCCCATCTGTAACAGAGACAAGAGGTACAAAATGGCTCAAGTACCGAGCGGCGGACATGGGGCTATCCTTCGAGGATAAGTCACAGAAGGCTCTTGCTTCATTGCTGTTGGCAAACACGACGTCTGCAAAGTTTCCTATAACTTCCCTGTGGAGATGATTTGCATACAGTGTTAAGTGTAGATGAAAACCACATTTCTTTCGCAAGTGACAGAACTCAAAAACCCTGATATTCTTACAGAAATCAGTCCATATGCATAAATTAAAACCGGTTTAGATGATAACCAAATTTCTTTCACAAATGTCAGAACTAAGAAGCCCTAATATCATTACAGAAATCAGTCTGCATGCATAGAAACAGAATCAAGAACAAACAATACAGCAAATTGGTTTCAAGGTAGACATGGTTTCTTCTTGATAGGAAGTTAGATAGGAGGACAAACATTCTACTCAGATCACAAGATCCAAAGTTGTTTAATGGTCGTTCATGTGTTATTTAAAATGGAAGTGTCTTGATTCAAAAGTCTCACAATGAGATTCCTGAGATAGGTTGAATTGGAGGAAGGGGTTTGCCACAAAATACAGTAAGTTTAGCCCCAGGGACATGATTCCTGATAATGGGAAGCACCTAGAATGATTGGAGGACCTTGAGAAGCTCTGACCTTATATAGTAAGTTGTTTCTAGAACATAGCGTCAGACAACTAAGAAAGCATCTCTTACAAAGATACTTCCTTTCAAGTACACATCTGACTCAAGCATATAAATGCACATTGTCACTGGTAGGTGTTTCATTTAGTAGCTGAATATACAAAGACACATATTATCTGTATAACCTCTGCTGTAGAAAAGGAGGAAGTAAACCACAAAGAACATGGTCGGCACGAACAAAATATCTGAACAGAAACAACAGACTACCAGGTGCTTTACTTTCAGATCAAAAGTGTATAATGAGCAATGTTGCGGCAAAACGTTAATGCCAAGGAACTGCAGGAATAAAATTTGCTACTTAAAATCTGAAAGAGACATACATAAGAAACTGAAGTTAAAAAGCTTACCAGAAATCATCATAACACCTCTCGATGCATGACACATCAGATGCAGTAACAGCAATAAGCACACCATTTCTGCGAGCATCCTCGCAGGCTTTCAGGATAGTTTCAATTGTATGAGGTAGTTCAAACAAATAACCTTCTATCACAAGTGCATTTGCCTTTGAAATTATGCTAGCTAAGTATGGATCATAGTCAACAGTTGATGAAGTGCCCTGAGAAAACAACAAGATAAAAGCATTAGCGGGAGTCAATAAATGAAGTTCGATAATCAGCATGTTTCTGAAGGCTACTACCAGTTGACGTGTAACAAACACTTAAGGAGAAACTAATAAGAATAACAGGAACTAAGACCAACGAATCCATAGAAAGAATTAACCCAACCAATTAATCAAGAATAGCATCAGTAATAAACAAAAAATTCCATATCCAATGCAGCAGCTAGAGCTAGCCAAAAACATTACAGAGCTGGATATTAGCATATTCTTTCACTTTTGTTGCATAATATCTTATGGTGATGACAAATCCTGATGACTTGCATTTCTATTTGGAAAGAGCTACAGTGATGAAGATTTTTGATGCTTGAGCTGAAAGGTCATGGTTGTAATGATTTCTACATTAACCATGGTGGTAGTAGTTATAATGTATACTGTACATCATAATGCAAATGATGTGTAAATGTTATTGAACATATCTTAATTGAAAGTTGATCGAGAGATTATCCATCAGTAATTATCATTATGTTGATTATCAAGTATTGCATGCACTCAGGATTGGTCGGTTGGCACGAATTTTGGTTTCAGCACTACCTATTGATGGGATGGAGAAAGGTCTGCTCCTTATTCTAATTAACCTTGTTTAGTTTATTCATGTTACTCTTAGCACATATGAAGTTTGGGCTCATGTTGGAGCAAATACAAAATTCTTACCTTCCTATGATCAAAGATGGTCAGGTATTTATGCTAGTTATGGATCATGTTGTTAAGGTTAGGCACGCATTAACAAATACCATCTGAACATTACGTAACAAACTTTCCTAAAAATTTGATTGAAAAAAACAAACATTAAAAAGCACTTCATCTTTTATTTTTTCATCTGTAAATATTCCATCTAGAAACCATGTATCCATCAATATATAATGCATCTTTCTCTCTTCCCACACAACATTTGTGATATTTTTAGAGAGGTTATCCCTTATATGATAAAAGTTAATGCAGCTACAAAAGTGATCGAGTAGTAGTAGATTCTCTGTCATGCCTCCCATGTTTGTTTACCTAAATATACTTTACTCACATTATTAGCATGCTGCCACTGCCAATGCCAGCTGATCCAGAGATGCCTATTAGTTCCTAACAAGTATACAGCATGTAGAAAGAACACACAAACACTTCAAACAAAGAAATTCAAGACAAGAAAATAAAGGCTTGTAATCAAAACTCAAAGGGGAATGTTTGACTAGACAATTTATTTTTCCGTATCATAATAAAAAGAATGTATCTTCTCCTTTACTGTGTTTACAAGATTCATAGATATGGATATGTCAAATAGTAGGGAACACCCTCATACTCAAGAGCTTCACAGATATGGATATGCCAATTGGTAGAGAAACACTCTCAACCTCAAGAGATTATTCTTATTCCATGATACATTTTCTTTGATATCAGATGGATATTTTGGAAAGGGAGGCAGACTTTCTTTATAAAAGGATAACAATGTATTGCCATTGCTACCATTTAAACAAAATTCCACACATCCGATGGTTAAATTATAACATGGAACATGTTTATATTATAAAGAAAGAATTCAATATTATAATTTCCAACTTTACAGGACTTCAATTCGCAAGTATTAACTCCGCATCATCTACATAAGATTTCATCTCACAATGATGCTGGAGGCATAATTACTGAAAGATGAAATGTACAAGAAAAACCAAAGACTAAAGTTATAGTCACTTATGATATAAAAACCAGAAAGGAGTTAACCTGATATGCAAGCATGGTGCGCTGGGCATCTGGAGTAGTGAGAACAATCACTGTCCCAGTTGTTCCATCCTTGACAGCTTTAGAGAAAAAATTGACATTTGCCCTTTGCAATTTTGCCCTGTGTTCAAGACCACTGAATCAATCTATATCCCATGAACTACAGTAGATATATGTGAAAATGCAAATAATTGATTACTCTTCAATCATCTTTTCACTAAACCACCAGTAAAAAGGACAGGTTGGTAAAGAGAATATAGGGATAACTTTTGGTAGTCATTCAATAACTCTGTAAAACAGGACGAAGAGCAGAAGATGATTTGATACTCAATTCAGGTTCCGTACTATTAACTGTCATCTGCAGTTATTGTGGCAATTAGGGTCTCAAGTCCAGCTAATTTCATTCAGTATTTACTAAATGAGATAGATAACTCAGATCTAAATTATTTTGGAATAACTTCTAATACTCAGAAAAACATTACATTTGAGTCATACCAGTGAGAACAAGTTATATTCAAAACCCGGAATCTAGGTCATCCCAAGTCCATGCATCAAAATGGTTCCTTATGCAGTCTTTTGATGAGATGGGATGAAAGGTATGCTAATCTTTTGTTTGAGCTTTACAAAAGTAAAATCTTCAGCCAAACGATTTCATAGAATAAAACAATGACTTCTCTTCAAAATAATATATAAGATTTCTGATACAAATATTGTGAAACCAATAAACAAAATTTCAGAAATCACAGATTTACAGTACAGCAGGTTATTCCTCATAACCACAAAACTTGACATTAAACAATGGCAATCTCTCGATATTCAGCAAAAACCATAGTCACTATCTTGTTGATCTTGACAAGTATCAGTGCATGGTCTTTGCATTACCTGTAAAAACCACCCAACGGATCACTGCCCACACTGCCAGCCATAGCAACGTTTAAGACAGGACCACTACCAGGCCATCTACCAAGTCTCGCCAAAGCCACCAATGTATTCGAGAGAGAACCTCCAGCAGCAGCCTTATAGCAGCAGCCATCCATAGCCCGCAACACCCTACCCCTCTCCTCATGATTAACAACTTTCCTCGTGCCCTTTTCTATCCCCAATCTCTTCAGAAACTCATCATCGACCATGCCAGAAAAATCCACCTAGCGGAGTTAAAGACTTAAAATGTAAGTAAACCAAAAAAAAGGCAAAAAAGAAAAGAAAGAAAGAAACCTTCAGCATTAACGAATTAGACTCGGGACATCAGGAGAACGAAAGAATATAAAATTTATCAACCCAAGCCGGTGAAAGGGAGCATGTTTATGAACAAACAAATACTTTTTCATCAAAATTAAAATCAAAACCTTCTAATAGCAAACGAATTTCAGTAAAATCCAATCTTTCTCATAACCAAAGCCAAAAGATGGGTACAAGATTAACAAATTTCAGGATTAAAAAGAAATAAAGAAAGAAAATTTCAGGATTAACAAAATACACTCAGAGAACAGAAGTTCTCCTTTCAGCTCTCTGTGAACATAGAAACATAAAATCTATCCGAACAAGTCACATTTTCCCATCAAAATTGAAATTGAATCCATAATTGACAAATTAATCCCTATAAAAATTATACCTTTCCATGTAGCGATCAGTATGTAGCGTTCCACAACCATAATCAAGACCAAAAGATGGGAAAAAGATTAATACACATTGACAACCAAAGAAAGGAAAGAGTCGGAGAAGCCATTACCATGGCCTGCCCAAGGCCCAATACATCCCATCTCTCGGGCGCAACGGAAGCCATCATCTCCTCCTCGTCTTCCACTCCAACTTGCTCCCCTTCTCCCTCGCTCTCGCTACACGGATACCTCTCCGCCTCGCTGCCCCCAAGAAGACAAAAAACCCGAGACAACCCATCCCTTCTGCTTTCCAAAACCATATAATCCCTCTCCCTTCGGAATCCCAGGCCGACCCTTCCGCTCTCCAAAGCCATATAATCCTTCTCCCTTCGGGATCCCAGGCCGAAGCCATCGCTCCTCCTGCCGGGGCGGCCGCTCCGGCGGAGCCTTACGAGGGGAGAGCAGTCGAGGAGAGGGCATTTCGGGGGAAGGAGGGGCTCGGAGAGAGAGGGGAAGCGGGCGGCGCGGGCGGAAGGGAGGACAAAAGATGGAGGGAGCGCCATGGCCGCCGACCGCCCCAGCGTCTCAGGAGAAGAAGTGGTGAGAAGGTTCCAGAGGGAACCTCGTGGAGGGCGGCCGGCCTATCACCAAACGGGGGTAGTTCTATATACACCCCCCCCTATTGCTCAGGACACCCCCCAAAAACCAAAAAAAAAATACCCAAACTAACCTTTAGTGTAATTACCATATTACCCTTGAAATTTTCTCAGTACACCCCCTTCCTCCTCCTCCGTTTCGTTTTGAAAAGAAAAAAAAAACCCCCCCTCAAACCCCCCTTAAACCCCTCGATCCATTTACATCGTTTAGGCGATCTTTGAAGGAGATTTAAGCCCCATTCGAAGCATGGACAAGCAACTAGTGATTTGGGACGAAGAATCGGCCGCAAAGGTACGTGTTCCACCTTGTTTCGAAATTTTTTTTTTTTCCCGGTTCGTGCTCCGTTCGGCACTGGATCGCCGAACAAAAGGCTTCTGTTCGGCTGAACAGTGCCGAACAGAAGCCTTCTGTTCGGCAACCCTCAACCGAACAGATCTGTTCGGCTGCACAGTGCCGAACAGAAGGCTTCTGTCCGGCACTGTTCAGCCGAACAGAAGCCTTTTGTTCGGCGATCCAGTGCCGAACGGAGCACGAACCGTGAAAAAAAAAATTTCGGGAAAAGCCGGCGAGGTGGTTCCGGGAGAAGCCGGCGAGGTGGTCGGAGATCGGGAGAATGCCGACGACGAGAGGGAGAAGGGGGAACGGGGGGGTTTTGGGCGTTGGCAAGGTGTTTTGGAGGGGAAGAGCGGGGTGGGGGGGGTTTGGGGGGTGTAGAGAGCAATTTAGGTGAGGGGGTGGAGAGGGTGGGGGGTAATTTAGAAATTTTTAATTTTTTAGGGGTGTCCTTAGCAAATGGGGGGTGTAGAGAGTATTTAATTTTTTTTTAATTTTTGGGGGGTGTCCTGAGCAATAGGGGGGGGTGTATATAGAACCACCCACCAAACGGGTGGTTAAGGGACCGTACTTTCCCGTATCTGCCCTTGCTTGCTCCGAGTTTCTTTTAGAGGCGGCAACTGAAGGGCCGTTTTTATTCTTATAGAGGCCGCATATCGAGGGCCGACTTATGATGCGCGTATAAAATTCGTGTATAATTGGAGAACAATTAAAAAGCTCTGTATCAATTTAATTTCAAAGAATAATTTATAGAATCATTTGGTGAACAGAAAAATCAGAAAAAAAAATTTAAAAAAAAATCAATATTTCAATGAATATCGTACCTATGGATATTACCACGTAGGAGTCTGAATTTTCTTAATTTTCTGACCAAATTATAGAATTTATTTTTAATCTAAAAAATATAAAAAGAAGGAAATGATAAGAGATGGTAGTAGCGTAAAAGGTTCTATGGAGAGTCGAACTTGGGCTACTAGATTCAAAGTTAAATGATCTAGTAACAGAAATATAATTTTTATCTATACATTCTTTTCTTACCGGATCCAACATGGTTCAGAAATGATTGACTGCTTTTGTGATATTTGGATTGTATCCTATGTAGATCTCAAAACACTTCTTCTACCATTCGTCTGCATAGATCTTGAAGCAGCTATTGCACAAATCTTGACATCACGAAAAAAAAGGTGAATCAAAAGATACAACTCTAGCCCAAGAAACATACCAATGCGTTTTGGCTGCAGAGATATCGTATATCTTTTAGAAGCTTTTGGCCTTTCGTTAGCATTTGAGCTCTTTCTTTCTTTCTCTTTCTTTTTCTCTCGGGTACACGGCCAGGGAGCAAACTCTACGAAGAAACAAAAACAAAAAACAAAACATTCAGCCACATAACTACTTTTCAGAAGAAGCAAAAATTAAACCATACGGCTACCTACTAGAAACTACAATCGAAGGCCTTTGTGGCAAATTAAGCTCAGCAGGGATGAATTCTCCTCCACAGATTTATTACCTTCATGAGAGATATGAGATACTTTGAATACATCGATAACTCTTTTAATGAGAAGAGGTATATGTTGTGACTTGGAGTTAGTAGCACAATTAATCCAACGAATAACCACATTGGTATCAACTTCTATCCACTGTCAAGTAGCTCTGTAGCTGAACATAGCAGTAGAAATGCCTTTACATGGTGCTCTAAAAGACTTCGACTGTGATAACTGAGCACCGCAATAGGTATGTTGATCTTGCGTTAATAAGCTTTCCACTACAGTCTCTAACTAAAAAGATAACAACCACAAAGAGTTTCATTGACAGTCCCATCAAGATTTAGCTTCGTACTCTAAGGAGAGGGGGTAGCCATTGCATTAGAAATAGCGGATGAGTAAGGGGCAGGGGGTGGGGTGGTTTCCAGGTGACCAATATACCCCAGTGCCCTGCTGTTACATTGATGGAAAATAACTTTAGCACATAAATCATCCTTAGCATTCAATTTGCCTTGAAACAGTCTCATTTCTGGTGTACCATATTAACCATCCAGACAGGGTTGTATCTTTCACCCGAAAGAAGAATTCCCCTTCCTTCGCACGAATCCACCATTGGATCGCACAATGATTGCTTTGAGAGATGTTCAGATAGGCAAATAAAAGAGTTCGAAGTCCTTTGAGATCTACACAGGGTGTGATCCAGCGGTCGCCAGGGTGAAAGAAGATCAATCATTCTTTCGGGCGAAAGATATAACCCGGCCCCAAATCATCCAGTAAATGTTGTCAATTGGTGCAAGATTGATACCAGTAAATTGTATCTTAACTGTTGTGCCATTATACTGCTTTTCTAGTTTTCTAGCTCCTAATAGGTGAGCAAAAGAGTGGATGCTATCAGGAGATCCTTCTATGGAAGGGAGTGAAGAATCTTGCGGAAGTTTTTTATGTGGTTAATTGGAGATCAGTTTGTAATCCTACAATTCAGGATGGGTTAGGTGGCAGGAATTTAAGAGATTTTAATTTGGCCCTTGGGGGCATATGGTGATGGAAGTTATTGTCGGATTATGATTTTATTTGGACAAATCTATCATTAATAATTATTTCTAAAGGATGAGTTCCTTTAGGATGCTTACACATCTATTCCTCGTGCCTTTGCTTTTTGAAAGGGAGTTATTAAGGTTAAAGACTATTTTCTCTGTGGCATTTCCTATTCTCTTGGTTCTGAGGACAGATTTTTTTTTTTACCTTCTGGAAAGACAGATGGCCGGATGTGCTGACTTGTTTCCGAGGTTACTTGAGATTGCTAATGATCCTTTGTTTTTGGTTAACTCTTGTGTTTCTTGGCAAAATGGAATGTTTCAATGGGATATCTCTTTAGTTACACTGGGTACCTTCATCTCCGGATGCTGGTTCAAGATTATTCCTTTACTTCTGATAAAGATGAGAGTATTTGGAGATGGTATTCTAAGTGAGATTTCAGTGTGGGTTCCTTTTATAATTTTCTGAATTTTGGTGGAGTTATAATAAATGGTTTTCATTTGATTTGGAAGTCTTCTATCCCTTTGAAGGATACGATTCATGGATGGATAGTAACTAGGGATAATTTACTCGCCGCTGATAATCTTGTTAAAAGGAACTGGCCTTCTTCAGAAACCTGTGTTTTATGCAATGCTGCACAGGAGTCTGCTTATCTTTTAAGTCATTTCACTTCTCTGTTAAAAAATTGGATATTAGCCCGAGGGCTACATCTCTGCAACAAGTGCGGACTGATTGGAGGAGAGCTGCTGTTGCTAAAAAAATTCAGAAATGGTTGGGACCTGATCACGCTTGCTATATGGTGGCTTGTTTGGAAGGAAAGCAATCACAGAAATTTTAGAGGATCTTCTGAAATTGTGGCTGAAGTCATTCCTCCAACCAAGTCCTATTGTGTGGAATGGATTGCTGTTTTCCAGGGAGAAGAAAATGGTCGATAACTGTCGTGAATTATGATGAATGTTTTCTGATGTTAAAAGATTTACAATAAATCACAGAAATCTGAAATGAGTTGATCCTGATAATTGCATCAATACACTCCAAAAGTTATAAAAGTCAGCAACGAGTATCTAGATATATTCCACTTAAAAAAGGAGCATCTAGATATATCAAGTTCGACATACCTTGAAGCACTACATACCCAATAGAGGTACATATCAGAACTGCAATTGTGTGATCAAGTGCACTAGACGTGCTTTACTTGATGATCCTTTTTTTTAAAACCTTCTCCTTTATCCTTGCAAGTTACAGCATATATATATATATATAGTCAAATGCAAAACAACATCATTAAAGTGCAAATATTTTAGCATGGATTTGGCCCTCCATTGTTCTTGGTGGCAGCGGACTTGTAGAAGCTCATAAACTTTGCAGTAAATTCTGTTAAAAAGGAACACATTCAATCCATTTGCAAGCATTCACATTAGGACGTAATAGGGCAAAAGGGCATGAGACAGATTACTAGAGACTCCTAGCATATTTTAACAAACTTACCTTCGATGCTCATGAAACGGCGAACATTCTTCTTTGGATAATTTAGCTTACTGCCAGACGACTCTAATTTATCATGTCCAAAAGTTTGGGATTTGACAGCATCCAGCATTAGCCCATTATCCCGCTGCATAGCATCAGTAAATTGTTTATCATTAAATTAGTCTACAAAATACATAAAATAATCATCACATTGAGAAATCCAAGTGGTGGCTCACATTGTTAAAATCTCGATACCAGGCATCAATTTTGGCTTGAAATTGGTCATCCAGATGCTTCTTCATCTCTGTTATCAGAGTCTGTTTTTAACAATAACAGCAACTGCTCGATCACAAGCATCTCTGATTGGGGTATCATGCAGGATTAGGGTAAACATAACTTACACTGAAAATAAAGTCTGGTGATACATCATGCTCAATTAGATTCTTGAGCTTCCCACGGATGACGTATAATCTGTGCACCAAAGAGCACCATCAATATCCTTTTCTCACTCTAAGGCCATGGTTGTCTCTGTTCATAATGTAGTTACTGACGATTTCACAAGCAATAGAGCATAGAATTATTGATCAATGCATAAAATACCAGAACAATATTAGGCAAACCGGTCAAGCATGTGCATTCTCATCTCTCGACAATTATTGGATCTATTTCCATGCTTGTGTTCTCTACAACTATGGGGTCCCTTTCCCGTATCTTTATTAGGCAACTTAGTCAAATACGTGCAATCTCATATCTCTATAATCATCGGGATCCATTTGAATACTTGTGCTTTCGACATTCATGAAATTTTTTCTCATATTTTTCTTACAATTTTATTGTTGAATTTGTATTTCTAGCTTTCTCAGAAATTATGGGATCAGTATTCCATGAAAGCATATATTCAAAGAAACACATAAAGAAGATCATGTCATTCTTCCCAACCAATTTTCTCAAACAATACTTACTGCATTGGGCCTTGCTCTTCAACAATATTTTTGGCTATCTCAGCAATATCTTCTTCCCATCCAGTTAAGATCTCCTGATTTTCTTTTAAAGAATAGCTGCAGTTCAAGTAAACCATGCCAAAGTTTAGATGACAAGTCAGCCTCTTGTTGCAACACAACAGATTAAAATCTAGTTTATATTAGAAATTTACTCTCACAAATTTCATTATTAAATATGCTACTATGATGGTCGAAGAAACCTACACATTCCTTGAAAGATCATATGGTGCAAAAAAATAACATGTATTTTACACCGAAGACAGGTTACTGAAGAAGCAGACCAATTGACATACAAAATTGCAATCAGAACAAAGCCAGAAACATGTTTGATCACACAAAATCATTATACGTCCAAATCATGGCAATAAGGCCATGAAAAGTTGAGAAGAAAAGCTGATCAGGTTGGTAGGTGGGCTATAAATAGGACACTTGCTCCTGATATGATCAAAGTAGAAAAGAAAATAATAAGCAATTCCGACAAAGCCATCATGTCAATACATTATATTAAGGCATATCAGACTTCAAATCCCACCGAAATCTGAAGATCAGACTTCAAACCCAACCAAAAATCTGAAAGAAGAGGAGGAGGAAAGAGATAAAACAGTTTTAGTAGGCTTTCATCTGCTATACAATTTTTGTTTCTATATATAAAACTTGAATCTTAGACGGTAAGATAACGGAAAACAAGTTGACTTTCATTGAAGAAACTGAAAGTATTTGACAGTAATTTTATCAGATATGACAAGCATGCTACTTCATGAAGGGATAAATATCCCTGGAGCTAAACAGAAAGACATATTAACATTCAAACTTTGCACACAATTTTGTTAAAATGAACGGAACATCCTACCGTATGAAGCTGGGCATTTTATGTTGGTTATGGATAAACCTTCTTCCTTGAAAACTGGCATCACTACTAATTTAACCTTTCTACATGAAGACTTTCAAGTGAAGAAGAAAAAGAGAAATGCTAAAATAGGTATTAGGTTTTTCACTTTCTCTGTTTTTTACTTCCCTTCCTTTTATCAAAGGTTAAAAATGATCAATACAATTTGAACCTCTTCAATATTTCTATTTTACTCTGAAAAATAAATAAAAAAGGAGCATTTTACATGTTCTCTCCATTATGCTCATTCAATATTAAAACATTTTTTGGGGAACTAAAATTCATGAGATTCAGCTACTTGATAGCAGCACATATTTGAAATCAAACTGTTGCTCACGTTTAACTTATCTACTGTTAAATTTCTTTATGTTCTTGACCCTTTTAAAGTTTTAATGCTTTGAGATAGTGATTGGAAGACTAGCAGTAAAGACTTACTCGCATCTGTTTCACAAGAAGATATATGCACTATATCTGAAACAGATATATAATAGAAAAGTTTATAATGATTCATCAACGTGAGTACTCATAAACTGCCTGCTTACTTTGACTTCCAGGAGGCTTCAAATGAACGAATTGCCTGTCGAAGATTATGCTTTGAGTTCTCTGCAATCCTCTTCGCCAGGGCATGGGGTAAATCTATGCATTCTTGCGTGGCAATGAACTCCAAAACTTCGACAATCTGAAGATGAGCTTCAATAAACTATAATGAACTATACTGAACTCAAATCCCTAAGCTCAAAGCTCACAAATATGACTTGTCCGTTTCTACAAGAAAATAAATACAGTAGATCACCTCACTATCTGAAGGTGGCAGAAGTTTTACAGTCTTGCAAAGATGCCTCATGATGTGAAGCTTTGAGGCATCAGAGCAGCAGAAGAAGATCTTGTTACAACCTTTGTACTTCTCCATAAGCCAAAGAAGATAATGTTGAGCGTCTGTTGATAGCTTGTCAGCCTCATGGATAACAAGCGCTGCAAAAAAAAGGCCAAAAAAGATATATATTTCAAAAGAAAACTTAGACAAGAGAGATCAACAGGCACAAGCCATATCCATATATTTCAGTCAACCTCAAGAAACTGTTTGACCTCAATTTCACATATGAATGCACTTAGTTACCATGTATTGGAAGTTAAATAGTATTGGAAGTTAAATAGTACTGGAAATACCACGTACCTCTGCAATTACTATGATCACAATGTACAGCTTTGTCTGATCGTGTACAGGGATCATTTATAAAAGATGCTAGGACATGCTTCTCGTACCCATGCAAATCAGACAGATTTACCTCAACATGTTGAAAAGACATCCTCACATTTATGTTAATGCTGGAGACAAATTCACCCTGAAGCACAAATCAGCAGTTAATTACTTAACTGAAGACTTCATTTCTCAAAGTTTATTAGTTTATGATTTCCTCCTTTAAAGTATGAATAATAATCATTCGAGCCAATGCATTTAAAAACATATTACAATTGGCAAATGATCTCTAAATCATGAAAAGGCGTTAAGTAATAATAAAAAAGAGAAATACCTTCAGCTCAATTTTCTTCAGCTCATTATTTGTCTGTAAAGCAGAATTGCGAAATGCCATGAGGAACTATGACAGAGTAATGAAATCTTACATGCTTATTGCATCAGTAATAAACAAGTACCTTCAACTTCTCAGGTCCAAAAGCATCTCTTAAATATGCCAAAACCATAGTTTTCTTCCCCGCCCCTGGAGGACCTTCCACTATAAAATGACTGCATATTTGCTTAGACACCTAACAAGTCCAAAATAGAAAAGATAAACAAAACAGATGGCTCAAGGAAAATATTAAAATAAAAAAACAGCAAATGATATAAAAAGATTCAGCTATCTGAATTCGTAAGATAAATACCTATGTTTCATTTGACTAAAAGCCTAATTATCAAGAAAAAGAAGACCAAAAAAAGAAGAGAGAACAAGAAAAACAAACAGGGTGAATACAAGTATAGTAAAGGAAGATATCTAGGACGCCCCAAACTAAGTGAAAGGAGCACATGCATGCACAATATATAGCACAATATTGTTGCCAGATACTAATTTAACCACTGAGATTATATACAATCGAACTGATTCAAGTTCTCTCAAACTCTTAAAGATCGCAAGTTGTGTCATAAACTTGGGAGATTAATATTAGAAAATTTCATTGACGAATAATAGGCATTCAGTTCAAGTTTAAGCGAATAAATTATATTAGACTAAACAAAACAGGTTTTGAAGTTGATTTTGAGGTTATACATTTGAGCATCTTCTGCTTGGATGATCAAAAGTTATGTTTTTGTTGTCAGGGTGCTTTTTCTTTTCAAAGAAGAGAGGAGAACCTTATAACATTTATTCACAAGATACCAGGAAGATCAAAGGCTTAATTTTCAATCATATCTATATAACCATAACCATCAACCTTGTCCCTACTATTCAGGGGAAATCAATTTTCATCAAGACTGCACTTTCTTTTATTCAGTAACAGAATAGACAGTTATAAATTAAGTGAAGTCAAACCATTACATAGCTTTTGAGCAAATGCTAGGAACTGATATTTCAATTAGGGATCTATAATTTTGGGACTATATCAATATGCATTTTAACCATGAATCGTGATGAAGCCTTTCTACAAATTTTAGGTTTACTAGTCTCCTAGCATGCGCAAGTGTGCACAAAGACACATACAACAAATGCAAGCGTGCGTGCATGTACTATACAGTCTTGGATCTACCTCATAATGCACCTGGGCATTATAATATTTGATCCATGTATCTTATGTGCATGCAATCATTCCATATCTTAAAACGCCTCTACATTTCCCCAACCTTATGATTACTTATAATAAAGTTGATACCGCTCAGAACTAACCCAACCAACATGGCAGGCTGACTAATCAAAACTCGCCACAAAGCCTTCGATCAACCAGTCAAAACCCGCCACATAGCCAACCCAAAGGCACGCAGACAGTCCTTCAAATTTCAAATGCTCCTCCCAACTGGAGACACTTTGGCTACGATCGCAAGCGGTTTCTATAATCACATGGGCGAGATATGCGAAGCATGATGCACGGGCGAAACACCCGCATGTGGCCTTCAGGGCGTATGATGGACTACCAAAAATGGCCAATCCGCACACCCAAATTCCTTGCCAAAGGACACCGACCCTTGCCTATATTAATTATTCTTGGGGGACCTCCAAGTAAGTGCTCTCGAGTCTTCTTGCGTCCTTATGCTATCATTCTATTGCTCTCACAATACCTTTGCTATTCTTTGAGAGTCCATCTAACTTAAGCATCAAAGGGTCGCCCGTTGAACGGTCTCTGACAAAAGGACTTCTTCGTCTTTGCTCTTTTAGGTTGGATCCGGCATCGGAGCGAATTTTTGAGCACGGTCTCCTCCTCCCAGCACCATCTTAGGAGTGACCAGTGTTGGAGCCATCCCCATCTGAGCATTGACCATCACCTTACTGCCTCAAAGACACATCGTGATCTTTGGCCGGCCTCCACGATCTGAGAAGTCAACCGTCTGAGCACTCCAACAACTCAGCCAGCTCAACGTCTTGGTCAATAAAAGGTTGTTTTCTCAAATCTCACCATGCTGCAATCACATGACATCTCCAATGCGGCATTTTAACCGAGAGTTATTTTAACCACATATCGAGGTCGGAATGGGATCCGGTGTTTTCACGTATAATCAATGACTTTTCCATAATTAACCGAGTTAAAGTGCTAATATGAAAATAATGATGATGATGAATGTGATTTATTTTAATTTTTATATTATTAGGAGAATCCCGTGCATTAAGAATTTAACAAGAAGTTAAGCTTACCATCTGGAGGAGCTCCTCGGCCCGATTCCTGTTGCAGATGAACTCCTTCAAAGCTTTCGGCCGGTACTTTTGCGCCCAAACGAACCTGTCCTCCTTCGGCGATGAAGCGCTGATTACAACCGTCGATTCCCGCTCCTTCCTTGATCCAACGGTGCCGATCGCATCATCAGCGGCCGGAATCGGCCGGGCGATCATAGTAGTAGCCGGGGCGCTGATTACAACCGTCGATTTCCGATCCTTCCTTGATCCAACGGTGCCAATCGCGTCAGCAGCAGCCGGAATCGGCCGGTCGATCATAGTAGTGGCCGGCGCCGGCTGGGCCGGGACCCGTTCGCTCTCCCTCAAAGGCTTCTCCACTGGGTAGACCGCGGGCGGAGGGCTGGAACTCCTCCTCGGCATCCAATGTTCGGGTGGCGACCGCAATCCGGGATCCCAGGACTCGCAGCGGGGATAGGGCGGCAGGGTCTTCGGCGGGGCCGGCACGGAGGCGGCGGAAGGGCGGAGTCGGCGGGAGCATAACCAGGACGTTCCCCACCGGTGGATCTTAACGAGAATGGAGGAAGAGGAGGAGGAGGAGCGGGAGGAGGAGTCAAGGCTCTCGCGGCCAGGGCTGAGTGCGAGGCCCTTGTTGCAAGCGTAGCTGCTGGTGGTGCTCCAGGAGGCGCAGCAGGCGTGGTCGCGGAGGCGCTCCTTGGTCAGGGCGGAGGAGAGGGTCGTGGAGGAGGGCCTGGGGCGCTGGAGTCGGGGCCTCAGCCGAGCGGCGGCGGCGTAGGAGGAGGAGGGGACGGAGGACTTGGTGGAGGAGCGGCGGAGGGGGCGGTGGCTCGACATGGGGGGAGGGGGCATAGAGAGAAGGGACGAGGCATGGCGTCTGTCGGGTATTTGGACGTCGAGGGGTCGATAAACTCGAGGCGGCGACGATCGTAGCAAGGAAAACTTGTTGACTCGGGAGGAATGCTTCGGCACGGGAGACAGAGACGTCTTCAGTCCCCCTTGCGTGTCTCAGACAGCGGGGAGGGCTGTCGCTTTGAAAGCCGTGCCGACGGAGACTTCGGAGCGCTTTGCGATCCGTTCGGTAGGTGATCCGACGGTGCAATCGCGCAAAGGAAGGTCAATCATTCTTCCGCGCGAAAGATACCGCCGGTTCCCGATCAATAAATCATCAACTCGATCTAGTCCTGCAGCTTGACCGGTTGTGATCGAGAAGGCCCGCTGAACCCGATCATGGCCATGATTCGGTGGGATGCACACGATACATGCGCGGTACACTGCATGTACTATGTGGGCTCCATACGATCATGGCCATCCAGTCATACATTGATCAGACCAACCCTTCCAGTTTACTCCCGACGAGAGAGGATCTCGATACCTTTTCCTATTTTTTAAACAAGTGACTGATATTCACATAATTAAGATGTCTCTTTCTTTTTATGTGAGAGCCATCTCAAATTTCAAGCACCATTAATACGCTAAAATATTGAATTTATTTGTCATTTCAGTAAAAATAATATAACTTTTATTAATTGGGATCATGATTGTTAGGGCGGCCGTTAGATACATACAAAACAAGAACGAGAACAACAGCGCGATCTTGAAGGCCCTACTGGATGAAAAAAAAGGCAACAATTATATTGATAATTTGCGCAACAATATTTATGAAATTGAAATTAGGGCTTCGTATACGAAAACCTGCCAGCCCCGTGTTCTATGTGTGGGCGGGTTGGTCATTGGCCGGCGGTTTGTGAGTTTGGGTCTCCGGTGGTGGAGGGAACGAAGCCGGCGGAGACTGAAACAGGGCCTGAGAAGGCGAGCAAGGGGAAAGCTGTGACGGAGGATTCCAGGCAAGCCGTGGGAGGGGGAGATCGGCCCCGGGAGGGGGGTGCATTCGGACCGTGGCTTGTGACTAATCGGATAGGGACGACCTCGTCGGCGTTCAGGAAGAAGGAGAAGTCCGGTCCGGGTGCCAGGAAGGGGATGACGCCTGCGTCGCCCGGCCCTGGTCCGAGCAGGACGGAGGAAGGGTCGACATCGACACTCTCTCCGATTGATCTGGAAGGGTGGCAGAAGCCGACCAAGGTGGCTCGCCGGAGGACGCCGGAGAAGGATGTATCGGAGGCGGGAGCGAGTTTGCTGGTGGGTGAACCGAGTAGACCCGGAACGGGCACTGGATCAGGAGCCGAGGTGACTCAGGGCGTGGACCGGGCGATGCCGAGTCTGGGCCGGTTAGAAGTGCGGCCCAAGTCCAGCGGGGGCCTTCGACCGAGCGGACCGGGATCGAGTCCGCTGAAACGGTTCAGAAGCCCGCCCAGGTTTGAACCGGCTGTGGACCGCTTCGTGGGGGTTTCTTCGACTCAAGCTGGGGGGAAGGAGCCGGCCCGAGCGAAGGCGCGGCGGCCGGCGGCTGGTTTTCGCGGGAGGAGCAGGAGTTCACCTCCGCCTTTAGCACCGGTGCGAGGCCGTCCTCCCATGGTGAACGAGCATCCCACGGGGGTTGAAGGCGATCAGCGGTGTGAGCTAGCCGCGAGCACGGGAAGCCAACTGCTCCGGTCGTCGGTGGAGGTGGGCTTGCCGGAGCTCGGCAGTGTGCTGGCGCCTGAGTTGCAACCGGGGGAGACGCTGGCGGGGCAGGCCAGTGGAGAGGACGGCAACGGTGGTGACTTAGAACAGGGAGAGGGGTCGGCTGTGAAGTCGATTGGCAATGAGCTGCAGGTGCTACAGGCGTGCCAAATGGCACAGGGGAGCAGTGCATGTGACTCAGTGATAAGGAAGATCGGTGTCAATGGGACGGGGGAGGATTCCTCATGCTGTGGTGGGGATCGGGTTGAGCATGGCACGGGCACATCGGTGAGTGCGTGCCATACGGCACAAGTGAATAGTGGTGGTCAGCACCTTCAAGTTTTGCTTCAATTAATGGCCTCGGCAAAGGGAGTTAGGCCTAATTCTCTTGGAGGTGCAGGTTGTATGGAAGTGGATGCAGGGGAAAGTAACAGCTCCGGAGGTGTGGGCTGTGTGGGATTGAAGGGTGATTTATGAAGATCTTACTGTGGAACTGTCGTGGCGCGGGGAAACCATCGTTTGCCCCGGCATTTCGCAGGTTAGTGCAACAACACAACCCGGATGTTTGCATTCTTCTTGAGACCTGGCTGTGTGGTGGCAGTGTACAGAAGGCTAGAAGGGCGATTCCGAGGTCGTGGGGGTTCTATGCTGTGGACTCTCAAGGTTTGTCGGGTGGTATAATAGTAATGTGGAGTTTGGGGTGCTGCACTTTGGATTGTTTCAATGTCAGTAATCAAGAGGTGATCATGGTGATTTCGGAGGGTGATAGGAGACCTTTGGATTCTTTCAGCTGTTTATGCTAGCACTGACTACAGAGTCAGGAGGGCCCTGTGGGAGGAGGTCTCTCAGATGATTAGTCATGGCCATCCCATATTGATGGCTGGTGATTTCAACTGCATTGTGGACTCTCAGGAGAAGATGGGGGGGAATCCATTTTCCCTCAATAGGAAGATCAAAGAATTTCAGGACTTCATCTCAATTAATGGTCTGATTGATTTGGGCTTCTCGGGACCTAGGTATACATGGTGCAACAATCAGCAGGGGCGGGCCCGTGTCTGGGAGAGATTGGACAGAGCTTGTGCCACAGCTGGGTGGGTTCAGTGCTTTCCAAATTATCATGTCAGACATTTGCCGAGGATTGCTTCGGACCATTGTCCATTGTTGGTGAGTACCGAGGCACACATTCCAGTTTGCTCCCCTTTCAGGTTTGAAAAGATTTGGCTCAGCTACCCTAGGTCTTGGGAGATGGTGAGGGAGGCATGGAGATCTCCGGTTAGGGGTGATGCCATGTATCGGGTGTCCCGCAGGCTAGAGTTGACCTGGAGGAGGCTGAAAAGGTGGAATCGGGAAGAAGTGGGGAACATCTTCAGGAGGACTGAGGAGGAGGAGGCCATTTCCATTTTACAGGCCCGGGAGGCAAGGGGGGGGGTATCTGAGGTGGAGGTGGGGGATCTGAGATCTCATTTGGCTTTACATGATTCCCTTCTTAGACAGCAGGAGACACTATGGAGACAGAAGTCCAGAGTACAGTGGATTTTAGAGGGGGATCGAAACACAAAATTCTTTCATCAGGCTACGCTGATCAGGAGAAACCAGAACAGAATTAGATCAATCAGGAGTGAGGATGGCCAGATGTCAGATGACCCTGCTATGATCCGGAGGATTGTGGAGTGCTTTTTCAGAGCGAGGTGGACAGAGCAGTCTGGAGAGGGGGGCCGGGGGGAGATGGTGATGGCGGCGACGAGGGTGTCGGAGGAGGAGACTGCAGCTTTGATCAGGCCGGTTTCGGTGGAGGAGATTCGGGAGGCGATCTGGTCCCTTGAGGGGGACAAGGCGCCAGGGCCGGATGGATTTCCACCATTATTCTTTTGGAGGTACTGGTTGATAGTGGGACTGGATGTGACGGCGGCCATACAGCAGTTTTTTACCACAGCGGTGATGTCAGCGGACTGGCAGCGTACTTTCATTACCCTTATACCGAAGCGGCGGGATGCTTCTGAGCCGGGGCACTTTCGACCGATTAGCCTGTGCACCACTATGTACAAGGCTACGGCGAAGATTCTCGCCACTAGGATGCGGGGCATTCTACCGAGGCTGATTAGTCCGGAGCAGGGAGCTTTTATAGGTGGTCGGAGCATATCCGACAATATCATGATTGCTCAGGAGTTCATGTTTGACTTGGAGAGGGCCCCGATGAGGAGAAGCTTGATGGGAGTCAAGCTTGATATGGAGCGGGCCTATGACAGGATGCGATGGGAGTTTGTTCATCAGTCACTGCAGGGGTTTGGCTTTCCTGAGGTGTGGATTCGGTGGATCATGGGTTGCGTTAGGTCTCCATCCTTTGCCATTCTGGTGAACGGTACGCCTTCTCGCTACTTTGTGTCTGTGGGAGGGCTACGACAAGGATGTCACTTATCTCCCTTATTATTTATTATCTGCGCGGATGCACTATCCAGAGTGTTGCGTCAGTCTGTGATTACTCAGGAGTTGGGGGCTTATAGGCCTGCGGTGGAGGGTCCATCGTTCTCTCACTTGCTTTTTGCGGATGATTGTTTGTTGCTAGCTCGTGCGACACGCCGGGATGCTCGGGCTTTGGGTAGGATTCTACTGGATTACTGTGCCATGTCTGGTCAATGGGTTAATTTCTCGAAATCCGCAGTTTGCTTCAGCCCGTCTACCAGGCAGGTGGTGAGACACTCCACCAGCGAGATATTGGGGGTGGGTGAGCATGGTGGTGTGATGAGATACTTGGGGGTCCCGCTCTCAGGCCGGCGTTTGCGTGGGAGTGATTGCTCCTTCCTGGAGGCTACTGTCAGGCAGAGGATGGAGGGCTGGCAGATGCACTCACTATCCATGATGGGGAGGGTCACTTTGGCTCGGTCGGTACTCTCTTCGATTCCCATTTATTTGCTTTCCCATGCTTTTATTCCAGTGTCAGTTTTGAGGTCCATTGAGCAGCTGGTTAGGAATTTCATCTGGGGGAGGCAAGGCGGCAGGGGTGGTATTCATCTGTTGGCTTGGGAGGTGGTGTGCCAGCCCACTAGAAATGGAGGTTTGGGGGTGCAGTCACTGTTGGTACGGAGGGAGGCTTTAGTAGCTCGTCATGCCGCTAGGTATGTCTTGGAGCCTGGTAGTATGTGGTCCTCTCTGATGAGGGCCAAGTATGGGGCTTTGGTTGCTGGTGTGAGAGCTGGTCGCCGCCACTCTTTGGTATGGCGGGAGATGTGCGCCAGAGCAGGGAGGGTTCTACCGGAGATCAGATGGGTTATAGGTGACGGTCGCTCCGTTGATGTCCTGGAGGATTGTTGGGTGACTGCTGTGCCGATCAGTCGTATGCCAACCTTGGTGGACTCGGTGCGTCTTGCGGGCTGGAGGGTCAGCGACTTGTTGGATCCAGGCGTGGGCGGATGGAGGGAGGGGCTGGTACGAGAGGTGTTTGGGGCGCAGCTGGCTGAGATGATTTTGGGTCTTTCGGTGCCTTTTCAGGGGGAGTCTGACAGGTTGGTATGGGTGCCGTCGGGCCGATCACAGGTGCGAGCGAGGGATCTATACGCCCTTTTCAGTAGAGAGTCACCTAGACGGATGGAGGGAGGCTGGATTTGGAGGATGCGGATTCATCCACGGGTGGCGCTATTCATCTGGAAGGTGGCTTGGGGCTGCCTTCCCACCAGGAGTGTGCTAGTCAGGCGGGGCATGAGGGTTCCTCAGTAGTGTGTGGTGTGTCCGGATATTGAGGAGACCATTCAGCATGTGCTTTTGCAGTGCCCTAGAGCTCGAGAGATATGGAGGTCGTCTCCAGCGCCTATTCCCCACTCCGTAGGGACGACACAGGATTTCATACAGTTACTGCGGGCTTCGGTTCGGAGCCCTAGGCTGGTGGAGGAGGGCATTATTAGGGCATACCTGGCCTACCATATCTGGTTGGACCGGAATGCTCGTTTGTTCGAGGGCAGGAGGCTCTCGGCGAGGATGGTGGCAGAGAGAGCTGTGCTTCAGGCTGGGGAGGTTTTCTCTTGTTTTGGCGAGCCTTCACTTGGGATGACTAGGGACATCTGGGATACCCGCAGTGCTGTTTTAGCGCCCAGGTTTGCCATTGTGGCTTGGGTACCCCCACCCCCTGGTTATCTTAAAGTGAATTTTGATGGTAGTGTGACGACGGACAGGAGGTCGGGAGGGGCTGGATTTGTTATCCGGGACCATTTTGGGAGTTTGGTGGCAGCAGGAGGCTGGGGCACGACGGGGCTCACGGTCGTTGGGGCAGAGCTGTGGGCTGCTTGGGCGGGCATTTCCTATGCGCGGCGGGTGCTCGGGGCTGGCCGGCTGTACCTTGAGGGGGATTCCTCCATAGTCATAGACTGGATCCGGGGTGCTGATAGGTATGGAGATGGACATCCGCTCATTCGGGAGACCCGCAGACTGGCGATGGAGATGGAAGAGTTTCAGGCCGTGCACATTTTCCGGGAGGCGAACAGGGCTGCTGACTGGGTCGCCTCCCATGTTGCACGACATTCTGGGGAGCTCCACTGGACATCCACAGTGGAGTTACCGCCACATCTGTATTTTTTACTTTCTTCTGATTTGGCAGGATGTACTCACGTTAGAGCTATATGAATTGCCGTTTTGACCAAAAAAAAAAAAATTAAGCTCAAAGAAGGCAAAAAAAGTAGAGATAAACAGGGGTTGTAATTCAGGCAAGCCCGATCAAATATGAGTCCGATCAAAAATTTATTTATTTATTAAATAAAATAAAAATTAAATTTATATTTATATTGTTTAGAAAATAGGTTATCTATCATAATCTGCATAACTTATTTATTAAATATATAGAATCAGGTTAAACAGATTAAACATATTAAATAGAGTTTTGAAAACTTAAATAGATTAAATATGTTAAGTAAATCGAGTTAAATATGAATGTTAAGTTGATTATACATAGCTTAAATAAATTTTAAATATATTAAACAGATTTTAAATAGGTTAAAAAGGTCGGATCACGAGTCAATTCTGTTATTAAAATTAAAATAGATTAAATAGGTCCAAGGTTTAAACTAGAATCTAATCTATCTAATAAATAGATCTAGACGAGTTAATCTGTTTATGATATAAATCTATCCATTTTTGTCCCACTAGAGCATATTTAAAACTGGTTGTTTATGAGTCAAATTAACAAGTCAGATCAAAAATTACCAATCCCTCCTTCTAGACCTCTCATTTTAATAGATTGGTCAACAATTTTAAAAATACCGGTATTGCATCGTACGTGTAAATCTATGATTTTTTTTTTCTTTTTTGTTGAAGAAATACAATGGCAATGCCATTGAGTGCCATTTGAATCTAGGTTCTGGTTGCGCATTGCGAGGTGGGAGAGGTGCAGTCAATTGAAGTATTTCTTGTTAAATTCAAGTAACCTTGCAGAGATAGATGCCCGCACAACTTCTTGGTATTAAGTACTTAAACATGGAAGGGAGCCATAAATTCTTAGAATGGCCATATGCGAGGGTACCATATGGGTTGGTGAGTTTACCAGAATTTGGCACCACTTGTTTTGAATTTGAATGTGCATCTTGCTTCACAAACCCTTTGTCACTATCTTAAAAGAAAAGGACACTAATATCCAAATTTCACCAACACTAGGGTGGTGTTTAGTAAACCCCTTTCTGTTTTCTAAAAAAAAATATATGGAATATTGTAGAATTGTAAAGAGTTGATCCTCCAAAAAAATATTTAGAACTCGTTTGGTTTAGAGAAAAAAAAAAGTATGGTTGATGGAAAAATAAAAAAAGATACTTCTTATTTGGTTGGAGTTTTCGAAGAAAAGAAATGAAAAAGTAGCATTCTCATGTTTCATAGGAAAAAAAAATCCATGGAGGATATAAAAAATCTACTATCCCACTGATTGAAATTTGAAGTTCTTTTTGTTTCAAAAGTATTCTTAAGCTGTCAAAACCTATAAATAAAATCTTTTTCTTTATTAAGAATATAATAGATATTTCATAAAACTTTTCTAGAAAAAGTAGATAGTCAACCAAACATAACCCACTCTGTAATTTACCGTTTTTACATGATGAACCAAATATGCCAAAACTATTTTTTCAGAAAAAACATTTCATTAAAAAAAATTCTTTCCACTAACCAATTGAGTCCTGAATATATGGTCTACTTAACTTGTTGGGCACACTTATATTTTTTGACAGTCTAAAAGTACTAAGCCATGTTTTTCTTACAAATGGGTGCATGTAGAAAGAGAGCATGGACTTAGCCTCATGAATCATGGAAGTTTCATCCTAGCGGTAGGTAAAATGGATGTAAAATTATTGTTCAAATAATTGGCCTGGTGACATCACTAGGATTTTTCCAGCCCACATATAGCATACCACTGTATATGTCATACGTACGACCGCTCATTAAGGATACAGTAGTCTATGGAGGCCATATTTACTGAATATCTTCTGTTCTCCCTTTTCTTTTTCCTTTTTCTCTTTCTACAATTTTGTATTCTCTAACAGAGTCATGTGATGATACAAGATAAAACTTTTTGCACTTCATCTTTTATTGTTATGAAGCTATACAACGAAAAAACTTGTTGCATATAAACATGACATGCTATCAATGATTCAATGGTGACTAGTGAGTCAATTGACCATTCGATCAACAATTTTACCGTTTTTTATTTACAAACCATCCAAATAGATTAATCAATTTGAACTGAACTACAGATGACCAGGCTAGGACTGGTTGCACACCAAACAAGCGAACATCTTTTGAGCAAATGATTTCTTCTTCTGTACCACTGGCTCCATTGCAGGCTCCACGACTACAATATGTGAATCTCCTTTCCCCTTCTTCCTGCAATTCTCGCATTCCTCTAAGAATGTCTTGAAGGCATCACGAACATACTGAGCACCCTCTGCAACCGTCATTCCCTCGACCAGTTTGTGGGGGTAAATTTCTTTCGTGCAATCACCATTTAGTGCGGCTCCCAGCTGCACCAACTCTTGCTGAAACTCTGATAGCTTTGCATGCTCTGCAGCTTCAGTTGTTCTCATCTTCTTAGGTTCAGGCAAGACTTCTGAGATCCCAAGAAAAAAAAAACATGTTACAGGCTTGCTGCGATATGGTTCGACTCGGTGACAACTCGATCTAACTCGGCAACGCCTCGAATAAACCAAAATCTAAAAAAAATTCTTTTTTGGGTATAAATCGCTACTTGATGACCTATTTTGAGTATATAAAATTAAATGCAAGTATGATAGAATTTCCCAACATACTTTGATCAAGGAAAAGAAAAAGAGTGTAGTGATTTGTTAACCTGGGCAATCTGTTCTTGGAGTTGTCCGTGTGAGAACACTTTCAAATGTGCCAGCCCATGCATCACGTTTGGTCAAGAATTCCTTCAGATTGAAAATTTTCTTCACAGTTGCAGGAATGGAAGAATGCTCAAACTCTGATGAAGGATATGGCCCTAATGGCCTATGAACCACTGCAACCACAATAAGAACTAGAACTTAGTAGTAGAGTTCTGGTTAAATGTAAAGCTAGGTTTCAATTGTCTGCCGGCAGTCTTTTGTTTCCCATTTTCGAAGAAAAAATACAGTTCTATTGACTGGAAGAGTTGAATGGCATGGAATCATAAAATAGGACTGCATAAAAAGGAGATACTGAATTGGTACATATAGCTATGTAAAATTTATTGTCTCGTACGTACAGGTGAAAAAAGAAGATTTTACCAAATTGTTACCATTTTAGCACTTCTCATGCCATTTTTATTTACTTACAAATCACACACACACACACACTGACACACACACAACCTTCAAGTCATGTAAAACTAATTATTTGGCATCACCATATCTTCCCCCTTCTTTTTCAGGAAGGTGTGCCATACATTATTAGTTTACTATGATGGTATGTGTGATGTGAAACGTAATGGTTTTTCTTTTAGCTTGAATTATTAAGCTTATTAGGGTGTGATAGTAAGAGTTGGCCAGAACAGCACGCCACAGTCTATATTTCAGGATGAAATCAGCTGTTGTTTACCTGTTCCAGGTTCGATCCATGGGGAAATAAATATGGTTGGGACACGGACACCAAGGCGATCAAACTTGAAGTAGAAGGGTTCAGGACCCACAATGTCATCAGGGCTTGGAACCCCTACAGGGGTTGGGACGTGGTCGTAGAAGCCCCCATGCTCATCATAGGTTACTATGAACAAGATTTCTTTCCACTGAGGACTAGATCGTAATGCTTCGTAGACCTCCTTCACCAACTTCTGCCCCTCTGAGACATCATGGGAGGGGTGATCGTCATTCCCAGGCAGGATTTTGAGGTCGAAGTAACGTTGCTCGATGACGACATAGTTGGGCAGCTTCCCTTCCTTGCAGTGCCTCTTGAAGTCCAGATCAAATCCATGGAAGTTGCCAATGTATTTTAATTGCCTCAGGTTCCTGCCACCAACAAAATTCCAGTTAGTGAGGAATAAAAGTACTTGGTGGTTTCAAGTGAGCTGAGTAATGTATTGATGCATGGTTGAGTAGTTAATTCTGACCAACCAATTCTACCTCACCGAGCAACGATTCCTTCCATTCATGTTACCTGTGGTATGAGTTAGTCATGGTAGCGAACCTTCTCCCTTGTGAACAAACTCTCCAAGGATTATAAAAACTTACGTAATGGTCACATAGGTTATTAATGGAATGAAACAAGTTTATGATTCTCCAAAGGAAGATGGATTAGAACAGTTTGGAGACTGTTATAAAAGTGACGTGTATCCCATGGCTCGTGTGTTTGATGGTTAGCACGACAAGGAAATGGATGCAATCTATGAAATATGTTTCCAATATAACTTTCAGCTGTATACTGCATTTGCATGCGTTAAATGTGTATGGATTTTTTATGAATGCATTAGGGATCGTTGACCCCAATTCCTTTTCTATAGACAAGTATATCCTATATTCTTTGACAAATTCTGCTTTCCATTTAACTTATTTTACTATGTATGTGCTTTGGGTAAATAATTAAGCATGATGTGAAAGCTAACCGATAATGTTTCATATATGAACAGCGAACGTATCTTTCGTGTGAAAGAAAACTGAGCAATGATCCATTTGAGATCCACACGGATGGCGAATGAACGACTTCGGAGTACTTTGAGATCTGTGCAGAATGCGATTCAATGATGACTATTCTTTTGCTAAAGATGCAACCCGAACCCTTCATGTATAATTTGAAGGGATTGACATTTGCTATTCCCACTTGCCCACATTTGGCGGTACGCTTCCGACCATTTAGATTGGGACGGATCCCCTCTCGTTTCCTGACAATTCGAGAGAATAGCAAGGCTCCGGACGGCTGGTGTTACGATGGACAAACTTCCATCGATGCCACTGAGGAGCACAGCTTTTAGCCTGTCAGCGAATAGTATCTGGGAGGGCTCGCACGAGGTGCCAGAACCAGCTCGTGGACAGGTAACGAGTTCTTATGCGTACAGCCAAGGGGAAACACCTGTCGTATAGGAAACGCCTGTCGTATATGCGTCATGCCGATACAGCCCTAATCATACGAAATCCGACATGGATGATTCATTGAAACTTATCCTGCATCTCACATATTTGAATATATGATCTGTCAAGACACCACCTGATCATCAAAATATGAATTCAGAAGAGTCAAATAATGTCTCATCTACTTGTTTAACCTTATCCCTAATAGTCCATAGATATCGTGAGTTAATAAACAGGTCCTGGAGAGGTTTAGATCCTTGGAGGGAGATGATGAATTTTCATCCATGCTGTCATCTTTGTTTTATTCCTTATTCTTATTTTTTATGATGAGTACTAAATCAGTCTACGAGTTGTTATTCGATCCTTTTTCTTTCATTGTATCAATCCTTATTTTGACTAACTTATAGTGAACATTTTAGGCACAAATCTTAATATTTTATGTGGAAATTTTGATTTATGTAAGAAAAAACAGAGGCCCAGATTTATTATCAAAAAATTTTCAGACACCACTTTTTCACGCCATGCAGAACAGAGGAACTTATTTTTAGTTGGTGCTCATACCACAAGACAACCTACGTCCCACTGCCAATAAATATATCTTGCAATCTCTTTACATGAGAGAGTTGGATTAATGGATCAAACCGATCTCATGGATTTCGCCAATTTATGCGATGCGTCGTGCCTTTTCCTTATAGTGTTAATATCTAGCCGGACATATTTGTATATCTCCAACCTTCTTAACAAGTTCATTTGTTTCTGTTTCCCGTTTCCTAATGCAGCCTTTCCACTAACTGTTTCACCGTCCTCTTGATATTCCAAAAATTACTGAAATGATGGCAGGACTCCTGGGGGGCCCCGGCCACAGACCAGAGGCCAGGTCTGCCCCATCTACTGTAGATCTAAAGCACTCGGAGAAAGAGAAGAAGGGGAGGGATATAGAGAGGGGGAACGCACCTGTAGAAGAGAGTGGAGGGCGGGTACTGGTAGTAGATGCCGAAGGAGTAGCCGGCCTCGTGGAGCGAGTCGAAGATGGTCTTCTGGGGCAGCCCCTCCACCAGCTTCTTCGTGTCGTTGCTCGTCAGCCCGTGTGACGTCGCCGAGTGCACGAACAGCCGGTTCGGCTGCGTCGACGACGGCATCGACGCGAACCAGCGGTTGCACACCGCGAACTCCCGCACCAGCTCCTCGTACACTGGCACCGCACCCGGCTTGTACCCGTTCATCACCGTCTCCGACATCCCCTCCTTCTCCCTCTCCGCCTCCTGCACGAACCCGTTCATGGGCGGCGCTGCCACCCCCGGCGGCGTGATGGGGGTCTCGCCGGCGGAGAAGGGGATTCCGTAGACCTGCTCGTAGATGGCCTGGATGGAGTGGCCCGGGTCCGGGACGACGTACTCGGACCGGTCGCCGAAGTGGATGACGGGGGAGTTGGGATCGGTGGTGGAGAGGGGGTTGGACTCTTGGCCGGTAACGCCGTCGATCTCCGGGTTGAGGGACTTCATCCAGCCCAGTATGTGGTCGAACGACCGGTTCTCCTGGACCAGCACCACCACCGTCTTGATCTGGCCCCCCTGGGCCAAGCTCTCGGCCGGCATTCTTTGGCTCTCTCTTTTTCCCCTTCGCTTTTCCTTTTGTCTTAGGAAGAGGAGATTGGTGGGAAGAAGAGAGTGGGTTGGGAGTTTTAAAGCTAGAGAGCGAGAGGGAAGAGGAGGAGGAGGAGGTTTCGTGGATTGGGAAACGAGGGAGGAATATTCGTGGATAAACTTTCAAAGGGAAAGACGAAATGGGCAAGAAACCAGGGACGGCGTAAGCATTGGTCGGGAACGGGGAACAATTGGATGTGGGAAGTATGGTGTTGGTGTCTCGTCACCGTAGTGATCGTAAGAATCCGGACTTCAAGCCAGTTGGAACTCACTGACCAATTGAGGACGCGGAAAGCGTTGCGTCCAATGTCTTATGACCTATGAAAATCCTATAAAAATGTCAACGAAGATTAGAAAACGTCCACGCTGGAGGTATAGATAGGAGATGCTGACACGTGTCGCCCAGAACGAATAAAAAAGAGGGAGAAGGGGCAAGGCTCTGGCGCGGAAAGCGCGCAGGTTTGATACGGAGGATGGAATCCCAATAGAGCGCGCTCGAAATGCAAGATTTTCGGATCCGCTTTCAATGCAAATGCAAGGAAGTTCCTGCAACGATCATAAAAATTAGACACGTTTGCAGATCGAATTTGAGAGGAAGACGGGGATGTCGTGTAGAAGATTGCCCGCCAGTACCATGATGGTATCTTTCTTGCCTATATCAAATTCTCTAACTTGAGGTATGTGTTGGCTCCATTCTTGCTAAAGTTGGGATAAATGCAATAGTTAGCAACATATATTTTAAGAGACATCCAAACTTGAGACCTTCTCATCCTAAAATGAGAGCAATTACGAGGTGGTAGCATGGGGAGGTTTTACGGATGTTAGAAAGTTTGGATTTGCAGAATCCCAGAATAGTAGAGATCAGAAGATCGCCTTTAAATAGAACTTGGTATTCTGATATCTTGGAGATGCACATGCAAGTTGCTTCTCCTTGTACTCTTGGTTATATTTGAAATTTGGACTACATTGAGGAGGGGCAGCAAAAAATAACCCTCCTACAAAATTCCAACCAGATGCAGCCTTATTTAGATTGGGTTTGGTTTAGAGTTTTCCGGTTAGGGTCCGGTACCGATCGAAAATTTGATATGACTTAGGTCATTAGAGTCATGTACTTCTATTTGGTTCAAAATAGTTTAGATGTGGTTGGGTCAGTCTGTTGGACAGTATTTTTTTGAGCAAGCATTATGTTCTTGATACCAATTGCTTAAATTATTTTAAAAATCAACTAGTAAGAATGGTAGATATTGGATTAGATAAATTAGCATAGTTTTATTAGGGACTTGGTTTTATAAAATCGAATTAAGCTAGGTCAGATACATGTATTGAAATGACTGGTGGTTATGGGTATTTTTCACGAGATTTTGACCTGAAATTGCATCTAATTGGTGTTTCTTTTATATGTTGCTGTCCTCACCTAACTCATCAATAACTTGACCTGACCCGATCCCTCACCGCCTGTACGGTAGATAAGAAGCAAGAAACCACTCTCCTGTTGAGTAGTAGCCCCCTTTGATCCGTGACCACCTGCACCAACCAAAGAATGGTCTTTGCGTGCTGTAATCATATGGGAAACCAGCCGACTGGGACAATTGAGACCTTGCGCATGGCCAAGACTTCACTCAAACCGATAAGAATTATCCTAACACTCTTCCTCTACTTTCATGGCTAATTCTAGCTAGAGATTTTCTTGCTCGGGTGATCCAATAATATTCTCCAGCATATGCTTTCGTGACCGACCAGCGCTCATCTCCAGCCAATTCCCCTCCCACTCATGCTTGCTTTTGCCTTAAGAAATGTGTTTCCTCGTAAACAGATTCACGTATCAGGTTCAAGATATACAACTATTTGCATTGCTACCATAAACGGGATCAAAAAGATGCTTAAATTGAGCACACCATCCACAAATAAACAATTTGCTGCAGTTACGCTATTAACTATACAAGGGTCTCATGCATGCACCAAAAACTATTAGATGGATCAGACCTAGTGGACCGGTTCAATAGTCACTCGCCACATTACACCACCTTGTATTTAAACAATTAAGATCAAAACAAGAGTGGGATCATTCAACGTTCATTGGATTTATAAAACATCATATTTTAGACACTAAAATCTCTTGTCTAAGAAAATTTGATGCAAAAAATTGAAATTTCCAAAGAAATAGTATTTTGTTAGACAAAGAAGAGGTCAAAATAGCAGTCATTATTCATATTATAATGGACTGTTATAATGCTAAATAATACGTTATAACCTATGATAGCCGTTATCTTTTATCCCATTATTTAAATACACACACACACACACACACACAACAAGGGGCGTGGAAATCATTGTAATGGCTTACAACGCTGTCATTTTAAACCTTGGTCGCTATACATGGAGAGAGAGTTTTTCAGCTGGACATGGGTACAGCATGCAATCTAATATTTTTTTACTACTATTTTCAAATAAAATATGATACATTACTAGAAAAGCCTGAGATGAAAAGTGATGTGGGAAGCAAGGTTCCAATAATAACAGCATTATCATGTTATTGCAGACTTTTACTATATATATTATTGACTATTATACTGTTTATATTAGTCACCATGCGTTCAATCCTGTGCAATATAAAATTATTTAATATTTAACTAATATACTATTATAGTGATCGTGAAGCTGAAAATAAGGAAAAAGAGCTAAAAATAACAATGTTTTTGTCCAAATTATTATATACTACTTAAAAAATGCTTTATTCAGGTGAGATAGAACTTTTCGAAAGAAAACCTTTTGACAATTGTGAATTTTTAAAAAAATAGTTTATCATAAAAACAGTAGTTACGATGCTAAATTTATAAGCGGCTGCTATCATTTTCCCTGCGATCATACATTTTGTAACTCAAGGGTGCTGGAACCCTTGTAGCGGGAAGCCCACGTTATCATTGTCCACAACGAGATAATTTCAAAACATTGGTTCGTTTCAAAAACTTGTAACATGAAGATAGCTTGGATTTAGTCCGGTGAGGTTAAGCGACCAGGATTCTCTGCGGTGCGGCCTGCGCACTATAGAATACCATGCAATTTTGGATACCCGTTCTCATATGAAGAAGATGGATGATCATCAAATAAAGTATGCAGTGTATAATACAAGATGCGCTTGTGGACTATCTTTTGATTTCGGCTATCTATAGCTGCATAGCACTGAGCATCGCAGAACGTTGCAGATCATACAATACATAGAATTACATATATTGGACTCCTCCTAAGATATGATTTATGGTATCCTCATTTTTTGGGTGCTCTACAGAAAATTTCTAAAATCTCAAATCTCTCTCTCTCCCATGCTAAATCTCTAACAATCTAGGAAAAACGTTTTTTTTTTCTCCCTCTCTAATTTGGTTTAGGAAAACTATAAGGCTGGTTTGCTTAAAGTTGAGCGAGAACTTGCACAGCGTACCGCTCATCTTGGATTGGGCTGCACATCCTTTGAACCCGGATTACTTTCGATCGGCCCGTCAAGAAACGTGAAAAACTAGGGCGCAGTCCAAAAATCCCAAATCCCGCCGCCCTTTCTTCTCTATCTCGGACGGAGGCCCTTGGCGCTCACTCCTCTCTCGACTTTCATCGAGAAGCCAGTTGAACTCAACTACGTAGAGTACGAATATCTATTGCGTCTAATCGGTTTGTTTCCTTGATGCGTCTTTTATCTCCATATTTTGGTATCATGACACCATTTAAAATTTTCGATACCAGTTTGCAAATTAGAAAGAATATGACAGCTATCTTGTATCTATCTGCTAGTCTCATAATTTATATCGTATCATTTCAGTGCAGCATTGACAATTAGATTATAAATGGAGTCATGTATGTACTGTTAATGTCACGCCCCCGCCTGCGTGAGGCACCTAGTGCCCACGTGGGGGCCACATGAGGGGGGACCGCGGGGCTCCCCTGCCAGATATTGTCCAGTTCCGGGGCTTCACGCAAGCATCCTTCACCCCTCCCCAGTTTTGTTTTCCACCCAAAACGCGTCTGCAGGATTTGGAGATACCCGCCTCATATGCCCAGGCTTTGGAACGAGTCTTTCCGATGTGGGACTATTGGGCCTCATACCCTTCCCACCATCAGACAAGAGCCGTCCTCGGCTCTGATACCATTTATAACAATCCAGGACCTCACCCAAAATGGCTAGTCAGAAGTTATTATTTGGGTTCCTTGATCCTGTATAAGTATCCAAGATCTACCCAGCGAACAACCGATGTGGGACTAAACACACGCCCGCAAAGGTCCTCACATACTCCCCCCGTTCAAGCCCTGACATCCTCGTCAGGCTAAGGGTTCAAATCCATTCGAATCTAATCACAAACACCACGATCAGCCTGTGGTTAATTCCAATAGATCCGTGCTGCAGTGTCCCCTAGTCTACATAGGTTATGGGCGGGGTCCGCTCTGATACTAATAGATGTCACGCCCCGGATCCGGACATGATTTTTTTTTTAATTTATATTATGTGCCCCAAATCCGGTTTATGACATGGCCGTGCTATTGTAGGTTGCTGCCCACAATAACACGCAGCCCATAATAACAATTTTATTTCATAAAATAAAACCAAATCCGATCAAATCTATTGACTAATCATAAAGAAGCAAATACCAAGCATCTAAATCAAATACTTGAGTTTGCAATATTACAACCCAAACTTATTAACATAGATACTTCTAAGAGTCCCTGTAACTATGCTTCAACTCCAATTTTCATTCACTCTTTTCCGCTCCTAATCGCCTTAATTATCTGAAATAAATAAAAGAAAACAACAGGAGGGGTATGAGCTTGCTACTCGGTAAGTAACCATGTACTATCTTATTAGATCAAGCATAATTTTTCTCATGCCAATGCATCATTTGAAGAACTTATCAGAAAATAAAGCATTTCATAGATAAATTATTCAAAACAAGTTATAAAGCAAATTATGCTCCAACCATGCAAGTTCATAAACATGACAATGCAAGTCATATAAAAATGTTGCCATTCATCCATACTTTATAAATCTTACTCTCAGACGGATGTGCTGCTATGGTCACTATAATCCCGTGATAGGGTTCATATTCGTAGTCGACGAGTTTTATAACTTATTCTTATTCGTTACCAACTTTAACTCGTTGGCAGAGGGCCATATTCGTTGGATGCTAGCTCCAGGGGGTCGACTGACCTCTATTTCTAGAGGTGGGCATAGCTATCTGAGAGTTCATAAATCATTCTTTCTTTTTCATAATCATGCTTTCATACATAGGTTGAAAAATGACAAATGGCATCGTAATGTATAAAATTTATGATTATGCCACAAATCTTATTTTCATGCAATTTATCATAACCATAATTCATACTCAATTATTCATGAAGGATGCATTTTAGTCAAACTCATAAATCACATGCAATCATATGCTTGATCCTACTTTTAAGAAAATACATCATACCAAATATATTTTTCATTATTTTATTCTTACAATCAAACAGTAATTTTAAATCAATAAGATCAGTGCTAGGGTTACTTACCTTGATTCGCTCACGAATCTCTAGACCAGATAATAATTTCACTGTACCTATCATCATCATAGAGGACAGATTATCATTTTCTATTTTACTTTATTTATTTATTGTTATTTCATTTCATTTAAATACATCTATTACCTTAATTCTCTATTTATTTTAATTATATATTTATTATTATTATTATTATTATTTATTATATTTTTTTCTTTCTTTTTTTTTCCTTTTTTTTCTCTTCTTTTCTTTTCTTTTCTTTTTTTCTTCTCTTCTCCCGAAGCTTCCCCTCTTCTTCTTCTTCTTCTTCTTCTTCTTCTTCTTCTAATCTCTCCTTCCCTCATTCTTCTCCCGTAAGGGGAGATCGGGCTCGAGAGGACCGAGCAGCAGCCGGCGACGCCCCCCTTGGCCGACTGGCGGCACCCGTGGTGCCTACGGCCGGGCCTGTGGCACCCGCGGTTGCGGTCGTGGCCGCAGTCGCAGTCCGCGGCTGCGGCCGTGGCCGAACTCGCGGCCTGCGGCCGGCGTTCCCTGGCCTCCGGCGCCGCAGTCGCAGGCCGCGCCTGCGGCCCGCGGCCGGCGTCCCCCAGCCTCCGGCGCCGCAGTCGCAGGCCGCGCCTGCAGCCGGCGCCCACGGTGAGTCCCCTCCCCCTTTTTTTTTCTTTCTTCTTTCTTTCTTTCTTTCTTCTTCTGTTCACCCAGGGAAAGAGGCGAGAGTCGCCCCCTTTGTCCTACCAGAAGGGAGAAGGGGAAGGGCTCCGACCCGACTGCAGCCCCCACCGACGGCTGGCGGTGGCTACGGCCGGAGCCGGACGGTACCTGTGGCCGAGAGCCGGCAATGCTGACGATCACAGGTACACCTTTTTCTCCTCTTCTTCTTTTCTTTTATTTCATTATCATAAGGTAGAAAGGACACAGGATTAGGGTTTACCTTGCTACGAAGAGAAGCTGCGGTTACTCCCTCCGGCGGCACTGATGCGAGCTCCAAACCCTAGCAGCGGAGGAGGGAAAGGGTTAGAGACAGAGTAGGGTGGAGAAGGAGAAGTGCTTGGTGGATCTCAGATGCAGGTCAATGGGGGATTTTAGAGAGAAAATTTTCAAATTACCGCCGCGATTTCAGCGGCGGTTGTGCGGGTTCATCGGCCATTCAAATGGCCGCCGCGGATCTCGCCCCTATTACGCTCGAGAAGGTGCAGCCAAGGATTCCGGCCTCTCCTTCGGCTTGGGCCTCACAGTTAATGTGGACTGTTGGGGGAAAATAAACAGCCCCAAGGCCCGTAAACCAGCTACCGGCGTCCGACCTGAGCACGTCTGAATTGAAAGCGCCCGACCTGACGCGCAACTTTGGTCTAAACACCCTACCTCGGATGCCCGGCCTGATGCCCGACCAGGCGCGCGACCTCGGAGTTCGCCAACCTCGGAAGCCCGACCTCGCCGCCCACCCACCACGGTCACATCCTTCTGAAGCTTAACCAGTGGCTATACCCTGCCACCGCCGCTAACAATTAATGCGCATGACCTCTGCGGCTCACTCAACAATTAATGCACATGGTCTCTGCAGACCCTCAGCTCACTCAACAATTAATGCACGCGACTCCTGTTATCTATGGACCTCAAGCTCTTCACGGCAACTCAGCTCGGCTACGTCCGATCCGTCATGACAGCTTCCTAGCTCCGACCTAATCTCACACAGCAAGGCATTAATATATACAATCGTGCATTAATTCCGACGACATGCTCAATCATACGGTAATTTTGCCCCGTCATGTCACAGGTAATTCTATATCTCCCTATAAAAAGGGGGATTGGACTCTGAAGTCCGTATGATATTTTTTCTCCCCTCTCACTTTTGGAGACGCTTGCCCTCTCTGACTTAGGCATCGGAGGGCCGGCGCCGGAAACCCCGGCCACCGGCTTTTTGCAGGCCCCTCGCGGAGGACGCCGCCCGTTGACGGATCGCCGCCCGCCAGTTCTCGCCGGAGCTCCTCCTTCCCAGTGGACCGGTCGCCCCCGGCTCCAGTTTCCAGCAACATGGACCATGTAATTACACAAGATATGCTGTTGGATTTGATTTATGCGAGGATCTGATACTATATTCTAACTGAAGATTATCATCCCGACCCAAAACACTTTTGATCATATATGTTCACATCAATATCAACAGAAATGGAAATATAAATGAAGCCATAGTCAAAAATTATGGTAATTATATGCAATGGCATCATCAGTTTCTTCTGTTGGATTCATCATACAGAAGAATATAGAGACAGATAGAGATAGATGAAGTAGAGGGGTGTGGTTTAGGTATTTTTTGAGATGGCTCCAGGACAAATTTACGAAACATGAGGCCAGCACTTTGGATTGTTCATAAAGTTGCAGAACAGTGAAGGCCTGAGAAAATAAAGTGGATGCGCCAGTATGAGAATGATGTGATGGTTTTGGATTAATACTAGAAAGGATAAGGTAAGAATTAAGGAATGCGAGAGAAGTGCGTCAATTCCACTTGTTGGTGACAAAATCAAGGGAGAACCGACGAAGATGGCATGAACATACACAGACTAAAGTGGACCTGGTAAAAAGGAAAAGCTCAAGTCTTGTCGGGTTAATTGTATTGGTAGTGGGCGCTTACTGGTCTGATACTAAATATCAGCTCTTATTAACTATGCTTTTCTAAGCTGATATAAATTGATATATCTCGGATATCAGTTAATATGATTATCTGTTATCTATGGCTTTTTAATCTCTTTTTTACTATCCTTTTACGGCTTTTTGTTTGCTAATATAAAGGTGCCAACTAGTACAATTGGTAAAACAAGACATTGGGGCTTGGTTTCAATGACCTGGGTTGTTTCAAATATCATTCTTCTTAATTGCGAACTCTATACTCCTAGAAATTAGTTTCTTGAACTTGGATATTTCTTGAAGAGTTTTACTTCTACCATCATCAAGCACTCGAAGGCAAAGTAGCTTAACATAAAATTTCATTTATCTAATTTTATATCATTGTTTCCTCAATAATTGTATTTGCTGTCCATGCAGCTCTAAGCTTGCAGGTAGATGGTTTTCTATTGGATAAACCTGAATATTCAGATTAGGTGTGGCAGTACCTTTTTGTGTCTTTTGTGGACTTCTAATAATACAAGTTTATTGCTTGGCCCAGTTGATATGTGTTTCAAAATGTAATTAGTAGAAAGGAAATTTTGGCTTAGAAAACATGTTACCTTGAGGTGAGGAAAACGACCTCAAGACACTTAAACAGTAAACATATGCATAAATTAAAATCTTTATTAGATAAAGCAAACATGTAATCTTTATGGAGAAAATCAAGTAGTATGAAGTATCAACTAAAAAGGAAAATCATTTTATAGCCTACAGTTTCAAAATTGTAATTCTCAACAATCATAGTAATCCAATTACAGACTATTTTACTAGATGTTGAGTTTCATTTTCTCCCTCTTTTTTCTTGTTTTCTATCTCTTGGTGCCGGAGCTTTCAGTCTCCTTCTGCGTTCCAACACCTGTCCTCATTCATTTACTTCAAAAAAGTTGAGTTCCTCAATCTGCAATGCTTGCACTTTCAAATTTCAACATTCATTCGTAGTTTTGATCGACATGCCTCCTTTTCACTGCCAGGCCGGTTGCAATATGTTAGCTGTATGATTTGTCTTGTCCTATAGCTATATAGGAGTGTGACTTGTCTTGTCTTGTAGCTGTATAGTAGTTGTATTATTAAATGTATCTTAGCTGTATCTTACTTGCACACAGCCACCCTCATCTATAAAAGAGAGGGCTATGACACTGTTCCGATTATGAATAACAGAGCATAAGCTTTTCTTCCTTGTTTTTCTGTCCTCTTCATCTCTCTCTCAACATGGTATCAGAGCTATGGAGATCCTGAAGCAGTCCTCTTCATCTCTCTCTACTCTCCTCTCGTAGGCCACCACCGGCCCCGTTTTCGTATGGTATTGACTATGAAGAGACTTTTGCTCCGGTAGCACGTCTTACCACTTTTCGTTCTTTACTTGCAATTGCAGCTGTCAAGCGGTGGAGGATGCATCAGATGGATGTTAAAAACGCTTTCCTCAATGGTGATTTAGCTGAGGAAGTTTATCTACAGCCTCCTCCAGGTCTTGCTCATCCTCCTGGAAAGGTTTGTCGCCTCCAAAAGGCGCTTTATGGTCTCAAGCAGTCTCCTCGCGCTTGGTTCTCCAAGTTTAGTTCAGTCCTTACTCAGCAAGGTTTCACTCCTAGTGCATATGATTCTGCACTGTTTCTTCGCCGATCTGAGGCCGGTATTGTTCTTCTCTTGTTATATGTGGATGATATGGTTATTACCGGAGATGACGTCTCAGGGATTCATGCACTTCAAAAATTTCTTGGACGACAGTTTGAGATGAAGGATTTAGGATCCTTAGCTACTTTCTTGGTCTCGAGGTGACATCCAGCTCAGATGGCTACTACCTTTCTCAGGCTAAGTATGCTTCTGAGCTGATATCTCGTGCTGGGTTGACAGATAGCAAGACTGTGGAAAGTCCTCTGGAGATGAATGTTAAGCTTCTTCCCACTGATGGCGAACCATTGATAGATGCGACTTTGTATCGACAGTTGATTGGTAGTCTTATCTATCTGACTGTTACACGCCCAGATATCTCTTATGCAGTCACATTGGTCAGTCAGTTTATGCATGCACCGCGTTCTACACACTATGCAGCAGTCTTACGTATTCTCCGGTATATTAAGGGTACATTGTTTCACGGTCTTTATTTCTCAGCCCACTCTACCTTGGATCTTCAAGCCTATTCTGATGCTGATTGGGCTGGAGACCCTACAGATCGTCGTTCTACCACCGGCTATTGTTTCTTGCTTGGTTCTTCTCTCATTTCTTGGAAAAGTAAGAAACAAACGGTTGTATCTCGCTCCAGTACAGAGGCTGAGTATCGTGCATTGGCAGATACTACTTCTGAATTCATCTGGCTTCGATGGCTCCTCCATGATATGGGTATTCCTCTGACTAGTGGTTCCTCTCTCAATTGTGATAATATAAGTGCTATGCAAATTGCTCATAATGATGTGTTTCATGAGCGAACAAAGCATATTAAGATAGATTGCCACTTCATTCGGCATCATATCAAGCAAGGCACTCTTCAGTTGATACATGTTGCTTCTGCAGATCAGCTCGCTGATATTTTTACGAAGGCTCATCCACCAGGGCATCATCGGGATTTGGTTCACAAACTCAAGTTGGCATCTTCGTTACCATCTTGAGTTTGAGGGAGGATGTTAGCTGTATGATTTGTCTTGTCCTATAGCTATATAGGAATGTGACTTGTCTTGTCTTGTAGCTGTATAGTAGTTGTATTATTAAATGTATCTTAGCTGTATCTTACTTGCACACAGCCACCCTCATCTATAAAAGAGAGGGCTATGACACTGTTCCGATTATGAATAACAGAGCATAAGAGCGCATAAGGGTTGAACATACAACAAAATGTGGCCACAGGTTATTGCTGAAAATATACACTGCCATACATTATATTTTGCTTCACTTCTTTTAGCTGCAGATAAATTTGAATTCAGTTCATGAGGTACGGTGAACTTTCTTCACTATCCTTGTCTGTGAACTGCAATTCCAGCAGGTAAGCTTTCTGAAGTCCTTTTTCCGGTGCTTCTATCCAAGTTTTTAAGGGAAATGACTCTCAGTCAATATATGCCTAAATGTCTTGGTTTACTTGTTCAGAAACTTCAAGCGGGGAGAAATTTAGAGTTTCCCTACGTGCTTCTCAAAATTACTCTTTCAAAGTCATTTGTAAGAGTGAATTAGCTGCACACAAATTTTCAAAAAATGGATTATATTTCTTTCTTTTAAACATCGAGTAAATGTAGTAAAGATGATTTGTAGTCAAGCGAACATGATAATTAAGGGGGTGGTCTATTATTCTAGGGATCCCACTAATCCTAGAAATGCTAGATCTGCCACAAAGTATACTTATAGTAGTAATTGTACTCTATAAGGATGAGGTTTATGATCCCCATCTCGTGAAGAAGAACATAAAAATTTTGTAGCATGCAAAGATGCGGTTGATGATCCCACCTTGAGAAGAAGGATGCGTAAAGGACACGTATTAAATGTTTGTGGAAATCTGATAGTGTCGACCATGTTGTTCATGAGCAGATGGCTTGTATCCAAACAAGAGCTAAAGTTGCATCTTAGCTCAACCTGTCATACTATTCTATAGTGAAGGTATGATGAAACCAGGTTGAGGGCTAAAGTATCTAGATTTTGGATGGAGACCATCTTCTTGGATGACAGCTTGGCTCTCGGAAGGTGGAGGGTTGCCATTGGCAACATCTATCTATCCATCTGCCTTTCTATGTATATGTCTATATATCTATATATGGCCGGAAGTTTTCAAACATGCTCAAATTTGGACTCGTTTAGTTTGTCAAAAAAAGGGAGAAAAGTGTGGTTAACGGAAAAACAAAAAAATATTTCTTGTATGATTGAAATTTTTAAGATAGAGAGATGAAAAAATAGTATTTTTATGAGAATAAGATTTTCATATTTTATGAAAAAGAAAAATTTATAGGAGACATAAAAAGCTCGGTTGGAAATTTGGTTTTTGTTTTTTTAAAAATATCCTTAAGCTTTTTTTTTTGGTAAAAAAAGGGAAGAAGGGTGTGAGGAGAACTTTACTTGCGTAGCAACCCTCACTGGAGAATGTTCAATACGGGCAGACAAGTTTTACTCATAAGCCCTACGTATGAATACATCATACTAGCACCACCTAAGCAACCGGTAGATCAGATAGCGACTCCACCGGGCAAATCAGGCGGAGGGCATCCGGTCCCCACATTTAATCTATGTCCGTGCGTTTCGAACCTGGGCTACTTTGGTGGAATCAAAGCTCTGTTCCCACCGTGCTACCATCTCGATGGTAATATCCTTAAGCTATCAAAATTTATGGTTGAGATCTTTCTCTTTATTAAAGATATAATAAGTATTTTATTTAATTTGTTTCAGAAAAATATATGCTTAACTAAATATAAGTTACTTTGTAATGTGCCATTTTTATTATCAACCAAACATGCTAAAATTATTTTTTTAGATATTATAATTTTTTAGAAAAATATTTTAGTATTTTTTTTTGTCAACCAAACTAGTCCAAATTGGTTTCAGGGACCATGGGGCTACCTTGATCTTTTGTTGAGAAAAGTGAAGGCAAAAAAACAGAGAGAGAGCCCGTGAATGGAATCTTAATAGTCGCTAGATTGACGTGTTTTTTGGGCCAATACCTACTCATGACTAGGATCATCGATTGGTTGCATGACATGAAAGGCCTCATACGTGTATCCAATATCAAAACCACTTGATGTACCATCAAAGTTCATCAATTTTTACGACCAACCAAAAAAAAAAAAAAAGGACAGTCCAATTTTTAACGTACTAAAATCATGCAGAAGATAGATGTCAATTGCAGCGTAACTTCGACAAAGGGGTCCTCAAAAGACTATTAGGTCATGGTGCCCATGAGTGTACTAAGCTTTCTTAGCACTTCCACGTGAACTGAAAACCGTCCTCGTTGGTGCAAGCAATGGAAATCCAGGGCGCCCACGGTATGAGGCTCTGTCACAAGAAAGGCTTATGTGCCCCCCACCGGACTCCCATTCCATGTACCGAGCGTCACTCTTTATACTATCCCGCACACAACGGCCAAAATTCTCGTCAATAGTACGATTCCATTGCCTGCCTGCTCTCTTCCCCCCCCCCTCTCTCTCGGCTCTGGTCCCCTGGGCGAGCTCCATCCATGGCGTACACAGCACATGTATCCTCTTGTTGGTTTCGTGGCTTATGACTTTTGGCCTGTCAGCCATTTTGTTGCTTCATATCGCCGATGGCGACGGCATTTCATCGACCACTTGTATTTATCTATCCGTTGCCGAATTTTTTTAATCTCATCTGTTCTCAGGTAAGTCAGGTTGTGAAGAATTGTTCAGTTACTCATGAAATGTATGGTTACAAGCAAGACTCATGCACAAATGATACCCTCTATTATTGGTGTCGTCCAAATTACTTGTATGAACAGTAGTCAATATTCTGCATGTGTCGGTTCCTTCTGGTTTAGTTGATTTGTTTTTTATTAGCTTTTTCTGAGCGCTGTATTAAGTTCCTACCCTTTGTGCTTTTCCAGAGCTGTTGTAGGGAATCGCAACCTCGATCCGTACAGTGGTTTAAAATAACAGCTGCTTTAATATTACTGTGACCGCTGTAATAGTTCTAGTGGCCGACATTGCATCGGAATGAGATCCATTTCTTTCTACGGAGGCCGCTAATGCAATGGGAATTATGGCAGTAACTTAATCTGGACACGATTTTGAGAATAGCCTGTTAATTATTGATGACAATTTGGTAAATCATGAAGATGCTAACCTAAAGCTATATGAGCCGCGATTTTGCTAAATAGCAACAATGTAATTTTGCTGGTATTGCTGAATATCGTTTGCTAAGAAATTTAGTCAGCGACTGAATTTGAGAAATACTGGTCTATTTTCAGTTAAAATGGTGAAGTTTGTCATGATCACCATTGAGAATTTTCTTTTTTTTTTCCTAGGTTATCTCAAGCCAGTTGTGCCTTACGTCTGTGGCACCATCAGGGATAGTCGCCATGTCATCCATGTCAGAGATGGATGGCTTTTTTCATATCCATGGCGTACCCATCTCCAACATGAATGACGTAGCGGTTATTCATGGTGGTAGAGGATTTTATTTGGTGCAAAAGCTGCACTGCACCACAATCATCCGGCTCTATGAAAAGAATCTCATCTCTATTCGGTCCACTCGACACATGAGAGAGAGAGAGAGAGAGAGAGAGAGAGTACATTGGTACAGTGTATTCTACAGTAATACCCAGCCAAATTCCAAACATTGCCCAGGTCCATTGTTCAGTATATGTGGTGGTGTCTTAGTCCAGAGCTGCACGTTATTGCGTCCCTGCTCCATCCCTATCAAGGGCACCTGCAAGTCAGCTACGGGACGACTGCTTGTTACCTGAATTGTCCCTCTTTTGGTACTTGGTCGAACTGCTTTCATGGCGTGATTGGATGCTCAGAGGCAGCATGCTGGGCTTCGATCTTTTTTTTTTTTGGTCTAAATGCAACGCCCTGTTGGGTATCACTGTTCCGTAGCAGTGTAATTAGGAAAAACGATGGAAGTAGGTAAGAGATATTGGTAAGAGCAGACTATTTCATGAACTTTGAGACACTGTTCAACTTATGAAAAGCTAGTTCCATTATCCAACTAAAGAAGTAGCTTCGAAGCACTAGGGATTGAAAATCAGAGAAAGGGAAGGATCAGAGAAGAGGAAGAAATCGACAAAATGCTAGCGTTGAAGTTTCTTGGATATTGAGATCTTCTAGAAGGTGTCTTGATCTACCTCACAAATTTTGGCATCACAAGATTTAGATTTTCTGTTCCTCTTGATTTCCAACTCTATCATTTAGGTTTGTCTTTTTTTACCAATATAAGAGATACCACAAAGTAAACTGGTTGCCTAACTAGCCAAACAAATATAGTAAAATCTTATTAATAGGTTCGGCGACTCGATATGATAACAGATCCGTTCTCGACCCATAAAAAATATTTTCGGTAAATCAGGAGAATTATGAGGTTCCACTATAAATATATCTCAAAAGCATCAGCCACAAAAAAGCCCCCATGGATGACCAAACAACATCAGCCATGTAAGTAGCTTACACTAAATAGATTCCAAATTGGTTGGCTAGAAAGTCGCCGTACCAAGATGGAATGCAATTCATATGTACCCTTTGTACCTTATCTTATCCTTCTACTATTCACGAGTGTACCCAAACTCATGCAGCAGGTTGGCAGGCTCCAATCCGACAATCTACCAGAGGTTCACTCTCGCTACAGGTCATTTATGTAAGATAAGATGGACAGCTCGGATTAACAGGTTATTGCTGCACTCTATCGACCATGAACTCAAGAAATTCAGATGTTCATCAACTTTGGCATTCATTACGGGAGACACGATTCCTATTTTCCTCTCCAACTTATTTTTCTTTGTTCCTTCGGAGCATTAAACGCTCCCTTCTCTCCCCCTGCCAAGATTCCCTCTTAAAATGGCTATACTCTCTTAACCTTACGTGATGTTGCTCAAATGAGACCGAAATGCAGTCAATCTGTTTGGCAAGATGCTCCTCCAGGTGCTTGTGAATAGGTACATATTGGTTTTTCTTTTTTTCTAATTAAACACACACACAGAGAGAGAGAGAGAGAGAGAGAGAGAGAGAGAGAGAGAGAGAGAGAGAGAGGGGGGGGGGGGGGGGGGGGGGTAGTGACTCCTGAGTGTGGATGATTGCCCCTCCCATTGACGTGTTTCTCGAGATGGTGTCACATGGATTCCCTGACAAGTTGGACCATGCTCCAAGGCCTTCCCCTAGGGGCCTTATACGGGCCTTCAAACCTCCTCAGTATGGGAAACAGAGTCCACCATGTCCTACGTTTGTCATCTTTTTCACTCATCTCTATCACACCTTTCTCCTCCTGTAATCTTTGTTCTCTGAACATTTGCTCAATCTCATTATTTAATCTCTCTCTCTCTCTCTCTCTCCCCCCGTCTCTCTTTCTCTTAACACACACAGTTCTCGGGTACTGCTCAAGACATGATGGCCTAGTTTTTGGGGAATTGGGATTCGAGAGCCTCAGGAACTCCGCTTGCTGGAATGGAGGACACCAGAAACCTTCTTCTCGTGTCCAATTATTTATAATTGTATGCTCATAGTATAATCATCAGGGCTAAAGCTGGCTTGATGCTTAAACACTTTAAAAGTAAGCGCCGTATTGGGTTATGCGTAAAAGGTCCATTTGCTCTCTCACCCTTGCCAAGTGATTATAGTTAAACCAAGTACTCGTTTAAAAATAATAATCTCTCTCTCTCTCTCTCTCTCTCTCTCTCTCTTGTCCCAAGAAGATGGGCCTACCTTACGTTACGCTATATATCTACAAAAACTATAATATGTTCCTACGTTCTTTGCCGATAGGTTTCCCTGGAAAAGCCGGTCCCCAACCCTTCCGATATTGCAATAGCTTAGCCCCATTGGCCATCCTTTGGCAAGTATATATCCTTCTGCTGTCGAACCTCTATCAGTGGAAAAAGGTCATGAAGGCCATTACATAGGAACCTCTGTAGTGGCATGCTCATGAGACATGCATTCATATTGATCGAAGACTGGAGTGCCAAGTTACACGTTGCCTTAACTAGGGTTCAGTATGTAACCATGAGTAGTTTCACCAATTTTGGACATAGACCTTCTGCGTTCCCCCAAACCCCCCCCCCCCGCCCCCCCCCATGAGTAGAACCCTTGTTTTTTGTTTTATGCATACAAAATGTGCTAAGATTAAAAGTTAAAAGTTGGTCTTGCATTGGGCTTTGGCTAGGTTGAGCAATAGTCATTAGCCGTTATCAGACAATTTTATGCATTCGTGGTTATACTAATCATTAGATTAGAAGCTAGAGAGTTGATGGTTAATGTTGGTCTCACACTAGCAATTTATATTTCACAGTTCTCGGAGTCTTCTCATCTCGTTGGCACTACTGTACGTAATTGGACAATCATATAGTAATTAGATTAAAGGCTGAACGCAGAAGGTTAAACCTAGGCTTGCATTGCGCTTTCAGTAGGTAGCCACCAGTGGAAATGGAACCCAAAGGCCTCGTCCTGGGCCACTACAACATCGCACGCTTTGTTCGACAAAGCTATCATATAATTTAAAGCTTGGATGTTGCATTGGGTTTTTGGGTTCGTACTCATTTATTATTTCGGCGCTTTTTCTGGAGATACAGATCATTTCCTTTGAGATCCAAGAAGTACAGTTTGGTATGGAGATGGTTGCGTGGCTCTTTTTAAGTCATCATCTCTCACCGCCCATGTGCTCTCTCACCTCCTCACTGATATTTAGTTTTGAGAAAAAATTCAGAGTGGCTATTATATGGGCAATTACCAGCTTGCTTTGTTGGTCCCGAGTGCATTAGCATGTGGTTTTTTGGGCCCCCACCTCAGCTAAAGACAATGGGTTGCAGTCACTTGACAGTATCTCTGGATTTGGGAAACCAAGGGGGTGAGGGTAAAGAGAGGAGGCTTCTCCTTTTTCCATCACTTTTTTGGAGCAGAAAAGCTCCTCTCCTTTTCTGACCCCTCACGTGTAATCTTTTCACCACCCTTCCATTTCATCAGCTCCCCAGCCCTCTCTCCACCCTCCGAAAGAAAAGTGGGGTTTTGGTGTCAAATGTTTTGTAGCGTTATGTGATCCATGGGAGCTCTCTTGAGCTTTAGTCATGGAGGCCAAGAGAGGAATTGTTAAAAAAAATATTAAGCTAAGGTGAAAAAGGGTGTAGACAGCACCACTAACAAACGCACAGAAGGAGAGCACCATGACGCTAGAAGCACTGGCTTCTAATGAGCTCCCCACGTTTCTCATCTATGACACCATCTCCGCCACCCCACTCCACCACCCTGAGGCCTCCTCGACCCCGAGCCTCCTCTTCGACGAAGCCGGCGGTGGCGATGGAGTGAGCTCGTTGGGCCTCGCTCACTCAGCGCCGGCGATGTTAGGGGGCTTAGCGCCGGCAGGGCAGGGGCGGAGGAAGCGGCGGAGGCGGCCGAGAAGCTGCAAGAATAAGGAGGAGGCGGAGAGCCAGCGGATGACCCACATTGCCGTCGAGCGCAACCGCCGTCGCCAGATGAACGAGCACCTCAGCGTCCTGCGCTCCCTGATGCCAGAGTCTTACATCCAAAGGGTTTGGCCCTCACCTAACTCTTAGCCCTCTTCTTTCTTCCTTTTCTTGGCCAGAATTCTCACGGATGGTTTGCATGTAAACTTCCTACTTAATTTGGAGGTGGTTCTTCATTCTTGCTGTACGCTTAACCTGTGTTTGATTTAGTATCACATTCTTCTCCCTTCATAAATGCCTACTCACTTTTTAAAATGAGCACCTGGTTGGAATGAACCACTACCGCCCCTCTTGTTTCCAATAGTTCTCTGTAGAAACCTCCTTGGATGCTTAGCTGAAAGGGATTGGTATGAATGGCATGCTGGGAAAAGCAATTGTCAGAATATTTTTCTTCATTGGTACCCAGAAAACAATTCTTTTTTTTTTCATTAATTCTCTGGAGAGATGTTCTTTCATGACCATATATATGTCTTGGTTTATATATATATATATATATTGATGTTGTCCGATTATGACTACTGGTTTCTAGGATTACTTTTCTTTTTAGTGTAAGAAGAGCATGTAGTTTAAAGGAACCCGCGCGCATCACCCTCTTCATCCATTCTGTTTGTGTATTCTTCTCGTATCCTTAAACAAAGTATGTAGAAAGTGTTCTATTCTACAAAGATTTTCTTTTACTATCCGACCTTATTTGTGGGCACTTGGTTGGATATTAATACATTTAGCACCAAATTTCTATTAATAGTTTTCCTTTCAAGTAAGGTACTTGCTACAAAAAGCAACTGAGTCGAAAGGACTCCCACTTATCTGCGGAGATGCGGGTACTGTTTTGTAGGGCGACCAAGCCTCAATCGTAGGCGGAGCCATTGATTTTGTGAAGGAGCTCGAGCAGCTCCTCCAGTCTCTCGAAGCCCAGAAGAGAACACTCCAGCAGCAGAAGGGCAAGGCTGAGAAAACGCCGAGAATTGAGCCAGGGAGCAGCAGCAGCAACACCGATGACACCGATTCCCCTCCCTTTGCTCAGTTCTTTGCCTACCCTCAGTACGTCTGGTGTCATGCACCCCGGGACTACCCCCCACCGGAGAACCGGTCGGCGGTGGCCGACGTCGAGGTCACCTTGATCGAAACGCATGCAAATCTTCGAATTCTCTCACCAAGGAGGCCCGGACAGCTCCTCAAGATGGTGGCCGGGCTTCAGAGTCTCAGGCTCACCATTCTACACCTCAACGTCACCACCCTGGACTCCATGGTGCTCTACTCCCTCAGTACCAAGGTATGTGCCCAAACTCTTCTCTCCGAGCCTTGGTAAATATCTGTGTCCATATACTTGTACACTATCCTAGTGCTAATTCGCAGCAAAATTCGCACTAGTATCCATGTCAAGGTTTGTGCTGATCTACGGGGGCATGTTGTGTGGGTGATTAGGAAACCAAATCAATGTCGTCTTGATAGTTGGGAAGTGTCAGATATTCTTCCCCCGCGCTTGCCTTTTTCTGTTCATGGTCAATCGTTCTTGGGTGGCACTAAAGTGGTCTCTCATCTATTATCTTATTAGACGGCACAGTTCTTGGATACGATTTTAAAACCAAAATTAGTGGCTAGGTGTTACACCCGAAGTTTATATCTATTAGAAAAAGAAAGGGGTTGTTGTCTGAAGTCTCTGGATTCCTTGGGAGTTGAAATTTCCAATACCTTCCACTTCTCAAGGTGAATTATCTTTTTCCTTTTTTTCCGTTTATATTTGAGAGCTAGCATCATGGCTTAGTTCATTTTGGGGACACACAGAATCAGAGTTCTAATTAGGCTATCCAATCATAAGGAATGACTAGAGGGGGTTCCATTGGACCATGGGCCTAATAATAGCTTGGTCGGATCTCTTTCGGTGTAGCGATATTAATATTATGGAACCCAACCAAATCATGTGATCAGGATCACCCAAGGAGGGATCTGAGGCTGCTATTTTACCCACAGGTTTTGCCCTTTCAGTGATCATTTGGGTCTCTCTTTCTCTGTATGGTATCTCATCATCGGAAGCTCCTCCCTCTCTTGGAAGGGAGATGGAGAAAAGAACGTTGCTTGCTTGTCCTGGTCCTGTTACCAGGGTCCATCCATCTGCAGATGCCCTGTTTTTTTTTTTTTTTGACCAAAAAGGCTTGTATTCCTTCTTTTCTGATTTGACTGCTACTTTAGGGCCCATCTCGGATGTGACGTAGATCTTAATCAGGACTAAACAGTCATGTTTGTCAGAAATATTTCATAACTATCTTCCCGACCAAAGTTGTTTAGCCGGATGCTTGTCTGACATTTGCCACGTGAGAAAGGGATGCATGCAATGGTGGTTTTGATGGTTACTTGATTTCAAATTTCAACCCAATGCCTTCTCTTCTCTCTCTTTCTCTCTCGTGGAAACCTTAATTTGAGAAATAATCTAAGTTGAAAAATGAATAGACGAGGAAGAAAAGTCATTCTTTGCGAACGAATTTTTGACATGAAACTCCAGGTGAGCTATCTTAGGTTGAAGTATACTTGTAGGTTTACTTGATATGTAATCGTTGAAGTATTACGTTGCAAATTAGTTTCTACTTGATGAAATTTTATTCTTAGATAGCATATTACCTTTGCCCTCTCTGTCCCACACCCACACATGCATGCAGACAAGCTCATGCACATGGACGTGGACATGCACGTGAATATCGAAAGCTCTTGGCCAATCTTAGTGTCGGATTTTATCTTTCGCAACATCAATAATTGGATCGTGCTCGCACAGATCTCAAAGCACTCCAAACTCTTTCTTCAATTTGTCTTTATAGATCCCGTAGCGGCTGTTGCACAATCCAACAGTGCATATCGCGAAAAAAGAAGATGAACCATTGTTTCGTGAAAGATAAAATTCGAACCTAACTATCTTTTCCATGGCGTATTAGACGAGAATAATATATCATTAGTTGTTCTTGAAAAATAAAGCTTTAAGACTAACACAGTAATAAGATTTAGTGCAATAGTCATTTCGTTTTTGATTTGATATCTCTACTCAAACCCCTGCATGACTGGCTCTGCATTGTTAGGAAATCTTCATTTTATTTCTTTCCATTTGTTCTCAGCATAAGTTTGTGGTAATTGGGATGTCTTTACTATTCCATATGATGTAACTTAATAAATATGGAACTGTGGATATAAACTCTCTTGGGTCCCAGCAACAGAAAGGAAATATCGGTATGTTACAAACCTTAACTGGTCATACACTAGCCCATGCATCAGCTTTAAACTTGGGACTTGGGAATTTGGGCCCAAGGTACCGAGAGCAGCGTCATTAGGCATATTTGTGGGCCCAGAGTGGGCCTCATTTAGGCCTTTTAAAAACTGTTTTCGGTAAATCCTTGGCGGAAGCCCCCCAAAACAATTCAGCTTCCTTTGAACCCGGCCGAAGCATGATTTAGGGCCTAAATTTCGCCCGGTTGGGCTGGCCTGGCCTATTGACAGCCATATGCACATGCATAATCTATCTGTTACGCATATCAAAGGATTAAAAAAAATAATAATGCTCCTATTCTATGTATATCTAAGTGGAGAATTTTTTTTTAATGGTGATCTCTCACTAATGGCACAAGGTAGTTTCCTTGCTAAGGTAGGGTTAACAATTTTAATTTTCAGTGCCTGCATATACATACATAACATATATTATGTATATGTAAACATTTGTTTTCATATAATGAATTCCTAGATAACTAATGTATAATCATCTGGCAACAATTGCAGGTTGATGAGGGATGCCATCTTACTACAGTTGACGATATCGCCGCCGCAGTTCACCACATGCTCTCCTTGATTGAAGCAGAGGTGTCTGCTCTAAGCCAATAAAAGGGTGCAAGGAGTCTAGGACCACCCTGGGGTTTGAGGGCTCTCCTAGCTCCCGCTTTTGAAAACTTGCGGATTTGTCTACTTTTGTCCTCTGATCTAATGGGCTTCTTTTTCCTGTAAAGCTGGGCGGCTTGTCTACTGTGGGCCCACCCCTATGGATGGCCCAAGATCACGGAACCCCACCACCACTCTTGTGGTATTTATGATCCTGGAATTAGATAAGAGGCTTCGTCTTAGGATTTGAAGGGGCTTGGATCGACTCTTTCACGACACGGACCTGACCCATTTGATGTCTGAATACTTTTGTATTTCAAATCTTGGCCCTGGCCCGAACCAATTCAAGCTTAGCTGGGCTGTGAACGTTTTAGGTTGAGGTCTCAGACCTGATTTAGTTGTGCTTGAAGCATCCACTGTACAAAGTAAAACTCCATTTCACAAGTCCCAGGTGGGTAGAATGAGACGTCCCCGTGTTTTCTGTTTTCACAGATTTTGAAGGTAGAAAACTTAAAAACCTAAGAGTCCTAAAATAATTGTAATATATAAATGACTGTATATATTTTTCTTTCGAGAAACCAATATAAACACATGATTTTAGTAGGATCAATATTATTTTCGAAATAACCATCTTTTTCTGATTAAAAGTTATTACTATATATTATTGCAATTAGCACCATTTTACAAGATATTCTGTATATGTGTGTGTGTGTATACATATGATACAATTTCTATACAAAACTCAAGAAATAAACCAGAACCTAAAATATCATATTGAATTTTCTTTCTCCAGAATAATATTTTCTTCCTGCAATGCTGCTAAAATTGGTCATATGGCTGACCTTTTCTTTCTTTCTTTCAATACATATGTTTTTGATCCCAGCCCTGAGTGGGGGTTCTTGGAAGTGGATGTCGTGTGCTATCGGCATATAAGAATGTCACCTTAGAAGTAGGGGTGGTAAAATATGACCAGACCCCCCAACCCGACCCGTGTTCGATCCGCCATAAATAGGTTTAGGTTTGGTCTAAACAGGTTCGGGTCGTAAACAGGTTGATCTATTTAACGTGTTTATTAATTGAGTCGAATACATATTTTAGATGTCTAACCCGTTTAACCCGTTTAATATATGTGTCGGGTTAATAACCGTTTACCTGGTGATTAGAATTAGGATTTTCCCCGGTGAGTGATCTCTTTGCTCCTCAAAGATCTAGAGTTTGAGGGTAGGGAAGGAGAGGCCGCGGCAGAGGCAGGAGAGGGCAAGGGCGAGGGCGTGGTTGACGAAGAGGGGGAGGGGCTGGAGCTCGTCAAAGAGGTTTGCGAAGAGAGGGTAGGAGAGGCCGTAGAGGGAGCGTCACTAAGCATCGCGGGTGGCGGGGTCCATAGACCAGATGCGGTCCGAGTTCAGAAGAGAGAAGAAGGCGGCAGAGGAGGAGGACGAAAGAGATCGGCAAGGGCGAAGAGGGGGGGGGGGGGAGGAGAAGAAGAGGACCCCAAGATCGAGCTCACAGCTCGAGGGTGGCAGGAGGCGGAGGCGTGCGGTGTTTGGATACAGGACCTCGTCTCCGGTGACGGTGCCGACGACTGGAAGGTCTACTTCTATGTCTCCCCCTACCGCCGGATCCTCGAGACGCTCCGCGGCGTTGGCATGGCGTTCAAGCCCTCCCGAATCACTGGGGTCAGGGAGGAACCTCACCTCTGAGAGTAAGATTTTGGTTAGTATTCGACGATTCCTCTTTCTTTCTTTTTTATAATGTGTTTTTTTGTAATTTACTTAAGTGTTTGTTGTTGCGATTGAGCACATTATAATGCGAAACTTATTATATTGGAGAAATTTAGGATTTGGATTTCTATCAGGGGATTGAAGAAAGTTTGCAGCTTTGTTAAAGTCCAATTTGTTTTTAGGTGTTTGAAATCTATAGGTTTCATGAGGGTTGGGCTAAACAGGTTAAACAAATCGGATCAAGTTGGGCAAATAGGTTAAACAGGTCGGGTTGGGTTGGGCAAACATGTTATCTGTTTATTTAACAGGTTAAACGGGTCGGATCGGATTATCTGTTTATTAAATATGACCGGTTCAGGTTGTAATTTCTGACCTGTTTAATAAATAGATCGAGTTCAGATTTATGAATTTCTGATATGACCTGCATCCGACCCGACCCGTTTATTTCCGATCCGATCTGATTGCCACCCCTACTTTGAAGCATAAAAGAATTGGT